>NW_025111145.1:0-127816 GCF_015476425.1 Leptopilina heterotoma
AGGTACCCTGTGCCCCCTCTTTTTGGTGTTTTTTTTTTTAGTATATTTTTAGTATAATTGCTTAAAAATATTATGTAATAGTATATTAATATTAAAAGTATTATTCAGTAAAAAAAAATAAAATTAAAAACAATATTTTAAAGTTATTTTAATATTACCCCCCTTTTTTAAAAAAATGTTCATGTTTGTAGATTAAAATATGTTTTTGTTTTAAATTTTTTTTTTTATTTTTTTATGTGTTTTTTGTACTTATTCATTTATATTTCTTTTTTTTTTAATTAGATTTTTGTCTTTGTTATTATATATATATATTTTTATTATTTATCCAGTCCTAAACTGGTTCGCCTATTCCTGGAAGATAATTTGAGGGGATGTTCCTGAGGAATCGTTTTTTTTTTCTTTTATTTTGTTTTTTTTTACTTGGTCTTGTCTTTTTTTGTTTATGGTACGTCCACGTGATTAATTTTGGGTGTTTCTGTATATTGTAATATGGAGATTGGATTTTCTCGTTTTGTTTTTTCTTTTCGTAATGTGCTGCTGGTTGTGGGTTTGTTTTCTTCTTGTCGTTCGTTTCGTTGTAGGATTTCTTGTTCGATGGTTTGTTATAAAATTGGTAGTATTTGGTTTTTGGGTCTTTGTTGTAAAGGGCTGGACGGTATGGCGTACATTTGTTGCGTCTCTGTCTCGTTGCTTCTTATTTTTCTTCTTATGCAGCATAGAGGTTTTATATGGTTTTTTATGCATTGTTTTGTAGTCAAATAGATTATGATTATTATTATTACTGTTGACAAAGTTCCTATTATTGAATTTGTATATAGATATTGTTCCTTTTTACCAAGTGTATGTAAACTTTGAATTTCGAGACCTTTTTCTATTTCTTGTAATTTTTCGTCGGTTTCCATTTTTCTCCAAATTGGTCGTATTTCGTTTGATGTTGTCACCTCCTTTTGAGGGTTTGCTGTTTTTAGGATTAATAAAATCTCTTCTAGTTTTAATTCTATTTTAGGTGCATAAATATATCTTGAGGGTTGTTTATTATCTGTAATGTAGGTAATTTTATTGTGTCAGTTTTTAAGGTACATTTTGGCGATAAGTTAACTATTCCTATTCCTTTATTTGGAAAGTGTTGACTTTTGTTTTTTTGGACAGATTAAATATGCAGTTTCCTTCTTTCGTTAGTGAATATAAACCAATTTCTGTTGTGATAAGAGGTTCCCATAGTGGTTGTTGATTCTTTGTGATCCGGCTATCACAACTTCTTAAGGTGTTATTATTAGGTTGTCTTAGCAATTCTGATTCACAACTTGGTGCTAAAATAATGTCATAAATTCCTTGTGTTGGATAACAAACGTATCTTCCTTCCACTATTTGGCAAGTCCTCAGCTGTTCTTCTTCTAAATAAAAATAATGTCTGCCCTCTATGCTAGTGGCTATGTATTTCGAGTGGGGTGTAATGTATGCTCTGTTTCCTATTGTTCCTATATTTTGTAGTACTGGTAGCTCGTGCATTTTGTAAAGTAGATATTTTTCTTTTTCTAAGAGTGGAATATCTAGTGTTATCATCAAATTTTCTCCTTTTATTTGTAATCCTATTTTTGATATTTCGGCAATTGTTGCGACATTTAGGTTGTCTATGTGCATAGGATATTCCTGGTTTTCTAAGAATTTATGAGCTTCCGTTGCTATTGTTTTTATCTGTTCGTTATTTAATAATTTTGGATGTAATTTTCCTTCTATGGCTTTAAATATGACGTTTAAGGTTTCCTCTAATCCATGTTTATAAGTTTCCATCTGCTCATTCCATTGTTTTGATGTTTTTTGTAATTGTAACATGAAATCTGTGGTAGTTAATTTTGATTCCACGGCAAATATGTCTTTTTCGAGTTTATATAATCTCTTTCTTTCTTCTTCGGAACTGTTATGTTGTCGTTGTGCTAAATCATATAAATTTTGTAAGTTTGCTCTTACTATATGAGTTTGTTCTCCTACTAAGTGTGATATTTTCTTTTGAGCCTCGTTAATTCTGTAAAAAGTTTTTCGTATCTTTCCCCATCATCGTACGTTAGTATTCCTATTGTTGGTCCTGCGATTTTTCCTATGAACCCTATTAATGGAGTGTTTCGTTTCCTCCTTTTTTGAAATTTAAGTGTTTGTTTTGTTGATGGTTGCTGTTTCAATTCTTTTATGACATTTAATAATTGTTCTCGTAGTAACTTGGCTACTGTAATTTCTTTATTTAACATCTTATATTCTAAAAAATCTTCACAACTTAATTTCATTACATTTTGGCAAACTTTTTCTATTTTTCTATATTCTGTTTCTAAATTAGGTAAATGTGTTTTGAAAGTGTCTGTGTCTACTAGTATTACCGTCCTCCATGTTCCTGATATGCGTTGTAGGTTTGGCATAAGTTCGTAAAAGAGTCCTGTGTTCTTATTTATAGGTGTTATGTTCATAAAAGGGTTTAAGTCTTGTGTTTTTGTGAGGCCGCTTATTCCTAGTATTATAACGCATATCCCGAAATAGTTCTCCATTTTTTCTCTGTAACCAAAATTAAATTATCTGTTTAGTTTTTTTTTTTATTACTGTTGGTTAGTTTTCTATTGCTAATTTGGCTAATCTATCTGCTCCTTTATTTCCTATTATTCCAGTATGTCCTGGTTCGTATATTAGTTCTACTTCTAGGTTATTTAAACTACTTTTCATCTTTACAAAGTCCTTTTTACTAATGACTTCTCGCTTTCGGCTTGTTTTCCAGCCGTTATTTTCCCATTTAGGTAGCCACTCTTTTATCCCGTATATTACAAATTAGAGTCGGTGTGTATCCTAATTTTCTTATAATTTAAATTTTTCAGAATTTCTATGGCCTTTATGATGGCTTCCATTTCTGCGCTATTATTAGTCTGCCTATTACATGCTTTGTCGCTGATATTTAAGGGGTGTTCTTGGTTAAACCAGATTCCTATTTCAGCTTGTGCATTAGGTTTACCATTTGCCTTACAAGCTCCATCAGTATACACATGTACATAGCCGTCTTTATCTATTCTCAATCCCTTTTTATCATTCTGTCAGGAATATGCTTTCTTGACCTGATCCTTGTGTTTTCGGAACCTCTTCTTTTCTGCGTCGCTTAGTATCAAATTGTTTTTTTCTGTGATCCCTACTACTTCATATGGTCCGTGGTAATATGGGGAGAATTTTCCAGCTCTTACTTCTTCATTAACGTCTACTAAGTCTTCTATTTTCACGTCCAAGGGTTTTGTTTTGTTGCTTAATTTTTTTCTGATCTTTTCTTTTGACTGAATTAAATTTTTGGCTACCATTCTTCTAATTTCAATTAGTCGTGTTACTAATTCTCTCAAATAGGACTCGTATGTTTCCATTATTTCTTCTGTTGGGAATATAGAGGGGGTGCGTGCGGTTTTCCCAAAAACTACTTCATGAGGGGTGAACTTGGTCGCTTCGTGGACTGAAGTGTTATAGGCAAACATAGCGTAGGGCAATAATCTGTCCCAATCGTCGAAGGCTTTTGCGTAGTGTCTAATGAATTCTGCCAATACTGCGTGACTGCGTTCTAACGCTCCGTTTGTTTGGGGTCTATACGCTGTTGTAGTTACTTGGGCTACTTTGAATAATTTCGCCAATCTTCTTAACAGATTACTTGTGAATGACCTTCCTTGATCTGTTAAAAGACATTTGGGTGCTCCATATACTGAAATTAGATTAGTGGCTATTGCATTTGCTATTGTTGTAGAATTTATGTTCGGTATTGCTACAAAAATGCAATATTTGCTAAGTTGATCTTGCATCGTCAAGATGTGACAGTTTCCATTAGCGGTGGTGGGGAGTTTTCCTACTGTGTCTAGGGACACTTTATCCCATGCATCCAATGGTGTATCCGTTATGACCATGGTTTCTTTATTTTTTGTTCTAACAATTTTCTTCTCTGCACAACTTCTGCATTTTCTTATGTATTCTGTAATTTCTTGTCTTAAACCTGGTCATGTGAATTTTTCTCGGATTCTTCGATATGTTTTATTGACTCCTTTGTGTCCTGCTGTCAGACTATCGTGGTATTCTGCGATTATTTTTGCTCTAACTTCCTCTGGAGGGATCATCGTTTTTCCGTGACATACGGTTATCTTAATATCTGCTTTTAGAAAGACTTTTGCTAGTTGTTCTATCCAATTGTAATCTGATTCTTCTAACATTTCTACGTGTCTAGGTACGCGTATTTGTTTTATATTGTCTTTTTGAAGGGTGTTTTTTAAGTTGGCCAATGTGTTCACCAATTTACTTTTACTTACAGTGTCGTCATAATTTTTGGAAATTATTACCGTGTAGACTTTGTGTTTCCCAAATTCAGTGACTAATATTTGTCCCTTTTTTGGTTTTTTCGATTTCATTTCTAACAAGTCTATTGCTCCTATAGCGATCATTAATTTGGCTGTATAGTCGTTCGGTTCCAAATCTGATGCCATGAAATGCACATAGTTGTCCTTAACAACGGTAATTGGTTCTCGGTCGTACTGTAGTACCTCTAATTTGTTTAGGGAATTTTCTGTTGGAGATTCTGTAAAATTCTCTATTTTTGGGTAATTACTTTCGATGTACGGCATACTAATTCCTAGACCGAGTTCTAGCTGAGGTTGTGTTTCTTTTTCTTTCTTGTCCATATTTGTGTCTACTAATTTTCTTGGAAAAACATGTTTCTTTCTATTTTCAACTTCTTCTCTTAATTCCGTTTCCTCTAAAATAGTTTCCTTTAAATAGGGGGTTGATCGAGCTTTAGGTAATTCTAAACGTAAAGGGGTTTCGAAAGTTACAGATTTTCTTTTTGTTTTGTCTGTAAATGGTTTTTCCTGAGTTTTTTCTACATAGCTGTCCTGTTTTGGGAGTTTTGTAGCTATGTCCCGTAATTCTTCTATGATATCTTCCATGTCCCTTGTTTCCTCTGGGAGTTCTTCATCTGTTCTTGACACTTCTTGCGCTTCTTCTTCTGCTTCATTTTCAAACATCTCGTTGTCCCAAAAATATGATTCGTGGTCCACTAACGATTTATCGAACCTTCTTATTGAATCTAGAACGCCTTTTAATGTGTCTTGATTTACTCCTTCTGGTTGTAGAGTATCTTCTTCTATTTCCTCAGATTCACTACTTTCTTGATTTTCGGCTAGATTTCTTTCTGTCACTGTTTCCGCAGCTTCCTGAAAATTTTCTTCTTCACTATCAGAACTGTCTACGGGGGGATCTACTGGTATGACTATCTCATTTTCTTTAACTTCGTTTATATTTTCGTCTCTACTTTTTTCATCTTCTTCACTTTCCGAAGAGTAAATTTTTGATGTTGAGGGTTCATCTATTAATGAAGGTAACACACTGTACTGTTTTCTTAATATGGGGGCTGGTTCTGGGTCTTCGGTTATTTCATCCTCTGAAGTTGAATTTTCGTCTACGTCATCAAGTTCTACTTTATCTATATTTTCCGTTTGATTATTTATTCCTTCGGGCTTTGAAGCTTGACTCCTGAGTCTTTTTGCAATGGGACGGTCATCTGTATCTATTTCTATTATTTTTTGTTTTGTTTTTCCCGGTGGTCTTCCTCTTTTCGGTTTCTCAAAAGGGCCTACTTTCTTTTGTTCTTTTATGGTAGAATCTGATTTTGACCTGCTTCTAAAAGTAGGATTTGTTTGGTTTTTAAAAGTTCCCACCTTTTCTTTTTTCTTTTTGTTATCAGCAATTAATTTATCTAGTTTTTCTTCTGCTTTTTTATTGTATTTTCCTGCGGCACTACTTATAGGGAATGCTTTAATTTCTGTTTTTCTTGACATTTCTTCTTCCTCTTCAGTACTTTCCGAGGATTGTGATTCGCTAGAATCTGTGTCGGTAGTTTCGTCTTCTTCTACACTGCTTTCTTCTTTTTGTACTGGATTTTCCGATAAGGCTGGTAACCAACGATTTATTTTACCAGGCTTGCACACAAAATCGTATTGATAATCTTGTAATCTTAACAACCATTTTGCCATTCTTGTAGTTGGTTTAATTGCATTGTTAATTATTTTTAAAGGCTCGTGATCACAAGATAATATGAATTTAGTACCATATTAAAAGGGTCTAAAATGTTGTAGGGCTTGTATTACTGCTAGACATTCTTTTTCTGTCTCATCGTAATTTTCTTCTGCTGCAATAAGAGTTTTTGAAAAAAAGGCTACGGGCAAGTCGATTCCGTCCTTTTCTTGTGTGAGTACTGCACTGACAGCGTGCTCAGATGCATCGGTAGTCACTCTAAATATCTTCTTAAAATCTGGGTGTAATAAAATCGGATTTTTACACAAAGCTTTCTTAAGTTTTTTGAAACTTTGTTTTTCTTCTGTGTCCCACTTAAATATCTTATCCTTTTTTAACAAGCTGTATAAAGGTTTCGCTATTTTTGCGTAGTCTTTTATAAATCTTCTGTAATAACCTGTTATGCCTAGAAAACCTTTTACTGTTTTGGGTTTTTGTGGAGTGGGGAAATCTTTAATTGCTTCTATTTTCTTTGGATCTGCTCTGATTCCTTCTGCACCCACAATGTGTCCTAGGTAAGCCACTTCTTTTCGTAAAAATTCGCATTTTTCGGGTTGTAATGCCAATTTTGCTTTTCTTAATCGCTCAAACAATCGAGATATTGTTTTGTCGTGTTCTTCTAATTTATTCGAAAACACTATGATATCGTCTAAGTAAACAAATAGTTCTGCTCCTTGTAATCCTGACAGGACATTATCCATGAGCCTTTGGAATGTAGACGCGGCATTTTTAATTCCCATTGGCATCCTTTTATATTGATAGTGTCCCCGACCGCAAGAAAAGGCTGTTTTGTGTTGATCCTCTTCGGCTGTCCCTATTTGGTGATAACCCATCGCTAGATCAAAAACGGAAAAATATTGCGCCCCTCCTAATCTTTCTAAAATATGATTTATTAAAGGTATGGGGTAGCTCTCCCCCACCATTTTTTCATTAAGGGCTCGAAAATCTATTACCAGCCGCCATTTTTTATTTCCGTCTGCATCACTTTTTTTAGGTACAATTAGTACTGGTGAATTGTAATTAGATTTAGAATGTTTTATTAAATCGTTTTCATCCATTTTATCAATTAATTTCCTTCCTGCTTCTTCGTATTCTGGTGGTTGTCTGTACTGCTTGCATTTTACCGGATTTTCGTCGGATGTAGGAATGTAGTGTTTTACTAATGGTGTGACTGGCAATTTGTCACCTGGCAAGTAAAATCTGTCTTGTCCCATTTTTACCCATTTTTTGACATAATTATTTTCTTCTGGATTTAAATAATCTAATTTTAATGTTTCTAAAATTGTTTTTGTTCGATTTTCTGCTAACCTTTCACTCTGTGTATTTTTCATTTCTTTTTCTTCTGCTATTTCGAAGGGTACCAGTTCTTGTGGGGAAATTGAAACTGTAATATCTCTCTCTGTAGTATTTATTGCCATTATTTTACACTTTCCTTGTTTTTGAGTTACAAGCGCTTCTCCTAGAAATATCCCTTTTCGAGTTTCTATTTTTGGTAAATATCCTTCTTTCAAATCCGTTTTTAGTACTGGAATTTCTACAACTTGTCTACTTCTGGCTTTAATACGCAGAACCTTAGGTTGTATTTTTATTTCCCTTTTTATTTTGGGGACTTGTTGAATAGGTTCAGGATAAGTAATCCTTGGTACGGGTTTCACTTCCTCTTCCAAATCTACATTAGCTTGTTTAGATTCAGGATCGATGAACGGTATGGGTTCAGTGGGCTTTGATGATGTTATAAGACTATTATAAAAGAAGTTTATATTTGATCGTTCTTCTCTTAAAAATGGTCTTTCTAAAATTCCTTGGGCTTCTATTGGGAAACCCTCTTCTACTACATGGAAAGGATGTTTTTTTTTCATTATTTCAATATCTACTGTTCCCAAAGTGTATACTTTTTCTGTTGTAATTCCAGTAATGTGGGATGTATTTGCAGTTGAAACAGGCGCAGTGCCTTTTAAAGCGGTTTCTTTTATTACATTTATGTCAGCTCCTGTATCTATGAAAAAATTTGCTTCGCCATTATATAGATGATCTCCTTTCAGCGTAGCTACCGGTGATTCTTTTATTGGTGCTTCTAATTTGTAGAGTTTGTATTGGTTTGGTATGGTAACACCCCTGGACGCATTTGGTTTTGAGAGTTCATCGGCGCGTCCGTCTGACGAACTTGCTGCCAGTTTAAATTGTTGGCTGTGCTGTTCGTTTGTCCTACACTGTATCCAGTTGGATTGTATTGGTTGTTTCCGTAATTTCTATAATTTCCATAGTTTGATCTTCTCCAATTTTCTTGTGTATTATTGAATGGGTTTGGTTGATTTCCTTGGAATGAGGTGTTCCTATATCTGTTTTGACTGTTATATCTGCCATCAAATAATTCCCTATTTCTTGGGTTCCTTTGTCCCCACGTATTGTTTCTTGGTTGTTCATAATTGTTACTGTAGTTGTGTTTCGCAGGGTAAGAGGTATGTCCTTGTCGATTATTTACCCCTCTTTCTTCTTGGGTTTGTTTTGCAAAAAGGAAAGCTTGTTCTAGGCTAGCAGGGCGTCGAGCTTCAATAATATTTGAAATTTCTTCTGGTAGTGCTCTAACGAATTGTTGTCGAGCTACGTCTTCTACTATAACCATAGTTGCATTAGCTACTGCAGGATATTTATTCTGTGCTGCTCCTCTTGCGCCGCTCAAATATCCTTGTAGTCTATCATGTAATTTGTGAATATCTTCTTCTCTATGCATACGTAATTTTGTAATTTCTACATAATAGTGTTGGAATGGTAATCCGGGAGCGAATCTTTCTATTAATAAGTCCATTAAGTCTGTTATTCTCGGAAATTGTTTATTTAGGGTGCATTGCCTTGCGCTTCCGTGCAATTTTCCTAATACTCCCGCTATGAACGTAGGTTGACAAAATGGGGTTAATGGAGAACTAGCATATACTACATTTTGTATGAAATCTTGTACACTCATATTTTCTCCATCAAAATAAGGAACATTATTTACTGCCTGTTGCACTGTTAATGAGTGTGCTAGGGCTTGTTGTACGAGGATTTGTCCTTGCCCCTGATTCTCTACCGCCATTTCTCTTAGATTTACCGGATTTGCAGTAAAACCTAAATCCGTTCTATTTCTAAACATTTCAGCTAATGTTGTCGCGTTCAAATTTTCTCCGCCCCCTTCTTCTTCTTCTCCTGGTCCTGCATTTTCCACTCTTCTTTCTTGGTTTTCTGGAGGAGGTTGTTGTTGTCTGTCCATTTTGGTTTCCTTTTTAATCGTTGATTTCTGCTGGCTACTAGTTATATGAAAAACTCCCGAAATAATAGTCTAATAATGGGTGAGAAATCCAGCCACTTCCTCCTGCTGTTTTCCAACCTATCACTGCTAAATTGATATTTTGTAAGCTTGGAAACACTGGCTCTATAACTTGAAAATATACTTCTTGTTCTTCTATTTCTATTAATACGCCACCCAAAATTCTAACTTGTTCCCCAAGTACCGTTCCTATTTCTATGTCGCAAGGCCAATATTCTACGTCTAATATTTCTGCTGATATGAAATTACTTTTTGTCTCTGTGGTTACTACTACTTGCGCTTGTCCTCCAATAAAATCTTCACTAACTATATTTTTCAGAACTCTAATAGGTATACTAGTTTGTACTAACTCATTAAATGTAACTGACATTTGATATAGTTTTTGCTTAACTCATTTATTTAATATTTAAACTACACTTAACTTTGAGTTTGTTATTCGAGCGACAAATAAAAAATGTAAGATTTGTTTTAACGTTTATTAAAAACTTTAAATTTTTCTTTCTTTGTCCTCTCTTTTTTTTAAAGTTTATTTTTTAACGCGTTTTTTTTTTAGGTTAGTCGAGATATTCAAATGACCCAACAAAAATTAGTCGATTTCTATTTCTATGATACTAGCACTGTCTGAATCGTAATGGTCAGTGACTCCTACGTTACTTACTACATCTTCTCTTAATTGTACTTCTTCCCTATGAGCTATGATTCTCTCTTCTAACGCTTGTTCAATTGTTAAATCTACCTCTATAATATTTCTATTAATATTTATAACTCCTGGAGCTCTTAGTATTTCTGGTTCTCGGATTGTAGGTGCTACTCTACATATGGGTTTTGGATTTAAAGGTGCATTCACCAAGTTATTGTAAATTTCTCTGTGTTTAGCAATAACAGAATAAATCTTTTTTTGTTCCTCTTTTTCCTCTTTTACTTTTACAATTTGCTTTTGAATTTGAAATAAATGCCCCTTGTTTAGGCATAGGTAGTACGAAAATCAAACTCTACTAACAACAGTACGGGGAGACTGTGGTCTGTTGTGAGATGTATGATTAAATTCAATATTAATTAAAATTTTACATTTAATTAATATTGTATTGTTTCGTTTTTGAACAAAATTGCTGAATATTCACTGCTAACGAAACTTTCGTTTTCGCTTGAAGAAATAAATTCTAAGCGTCCGTGAAAGTCGAGCGTATGAATGGTAAAATATGCTTTTTTTAAAGAAATTTAAAAATACATATTACTCACTTCAGTAACTTTGAGGATTTGGTTAAATAAAATAAAAAGGATAGGTAATAATTCTGGAGCATTTATTTACTTCATTTATTTGTATATATTTTTTTTTTAAACTAATAGATTTCATGAGGAACAAAATAAATTTAGGATGTGAATTTCCCTTTAAATGTTTTCCTTATTATATTCTTTTTAAAAAAGAAATCTACTAACTACACTCAGCATTATGAAATTTTCATTGATGCTCACTGCTCGCGTACGCACGGCCTTGCGTGTTGTAATTTAACCCAGTTACGTTTTGATACACCTTGTTAAAATTCGCAAAGTAAGATTTAAATTCTTTATTATTTTCTTTTTAATAATTTTTCATAAAAACTTTCAGATTTTTTTTTTTATTTGCAATTGGCCTAATTAAAATTTCTATTCTATATATATTTTTTTTTACTCTCAGATAATTATCTGATTAAAAATTTTCTCAAATTTTAATTCTGCTTTTTCTATGAAATCTTTATGCTGATTCACGCAACCTTAAACTGTCTAAGTTTCTTTTGATACTTTCGAGAACAGTATTTTTATTTTCTGCGCTTTGTTCTAATTTTTCTTCGGAAAATAACACTCGTTTTACTAAATCTACTTGTTCTTTATTGTATTTCTTTCGAATCAACACTACTCTGCTAGGGTTTTTCTTTATTCCTAAACTTTTAGTCTCATCAATTTCTAATTTCCCATACATTTGTAACTATGTTCTAACCTAACTGATTAATAGAATTTTTTTTTTAAATGACTTTATTTAAACTTGTATTTTAGTACCCGTAACCAATTGGGAATTTTAATTTTTGTAATTTAAACAAAGTTTTTAGCAATTTTTAATCCTCTCACTTGCCCAAGTGGCTACACACTTCCGGCAAGGTTAAGTCAAGGAATTGGGCGCGGTTTATTAAAGAAACCAGAGCTTGCCGTCGCAAGGGTAGTTACTGTTCCCTGTGTTCAACTTTAGTGAACATAAAAAAATCTCTTTTACCGCACTTTTTAAATTTGATATATTTTTCTCCTGTGAAGAAACAGATAGACAATTTTATATAAAATAGACAATCAATGCATTTCAATATGTATATATCTAAGTTTCTCATAAAAAATATTAACCTTTTAGTATTAATGTGTCTAGTGTAACCCTGTATGTAAAAATTTAACTTTGTATATGTCTTTAGAAAAAAATTTTTTTAATTGTTAATTAATTTTTTTTTTACTTTTTCTATCTTCTCTTTCCTTCAAAGAATAAAGAGAAAGAATCCCACCGCTGCCACCAGTTTGTTAGAGTCGAATTTAGAAATTTTAATTTTAAATTATTAATTTTTAAATAAGCTTTAACTTAACGTGTCCTTCGGACAAAGAAATTGTAAAGGTAGTGGATTCCCCCTCTACTTAGTTATTGTTTCAACTAAGAGGTTGAGAACCCTACTCTTGTGTGAAATGAGAAGATAGGAAAATTGTTAGGATGTTTGAATTAAACCACGAAATGAAGATAATAACAATTAAATGTATATATTTTACCCAAAGTCCCTATTACAGATAAATCTAATTTTATGTGTAAGAAGAGTAAGTGTATCTGTGTGAATGGAATATTAGTGTGTATTGTGACACGTAAGATCTTTACTCACTACTCGGTGATTCTTCCTTGGTAATACGAATCCAATGAATGTGTCTTGTCTTTACACCTGCTTCACGATGTTTTTCCGAAAAATTCAGGAAATACCAAATCTAGGTTCACTAGATTGATATTTCGCTGGGAACTTTAATATTCTTTTTAAGTTGCACAAAGTTTAAGATCTGAACCTCGTAAATAAAGGTTGTCTTCTAATATATATTTGAAATTAATATTATTTATTCTTTAGTAGCTTTACTTTATTTTATTCTTTATGATATAAGAGACTTTTACTTTACTTTGATCACTTTAATTCTTTTATATTTCTTTCACAAATTCCTTTATTTTTATTCCACAAATTTTATATTCAATATCATTTATATTATTTTCAATATTTTCTTTTATTTCCTTTTTTCTTTTTAATTATATCACTTTATTTTATTCTTTATATTTCAATTATATATTTTTTTAAATTCAACCTTTTTTTATTTTTATTTATTTATGTTTTTCTCAATTAAATTCACTTTCCTTAACAAACTTCTTATTAATTTCTTTAAACTTCTGAGAAATATTTCAACTTTGAACTCGACTAACTTGCCGGACTTAGAAAATGCCTGGCCCAAACTGCCGGCTACATCAACAGGTGACTACGACCTGGACTAAACTGCCTCGATTTCCCGGTGTCAATCAATTTTATTGAGAGACGGTTTAGTGGGGAAATCATAAATTAAGTTCATTGCACTTGACTGTTGTCAAGCCAATTTCTGCAACCTTGCAGATTTAGGCAATGGTGTGATCCGAGTTCAGTGACTTGGATGCACCACTCCTTATATTGGGCAATTTATTTCAACAATTTCTCAAAAGGTCAATAAGCTGTTTGTCAATGAAGAGGAATTCGTTGAGAAATACTGTACTATATTTCTTAGGTTTTTTCACCCCAAAAATTGCGAAACCCAGAGGAATGTTAAATTTAATTGAAGTAGTTATTTTTTAGAATTAGGTTTTTGATTAATAGAAATACATTGGATTAGAATATTCAAACGACGAATTTCTCTTTCGTGAGATTGCAAAGATTACAAAGGGTTGTTTTGTGTGAGTGTTTTTTTCTATGATGTTTGACAAAATTCTTGTGTTCTGTTTAATTGTTTCAAATGATTTTAATTTAACTATAAATAAAAGGTATTTGACAATATAATAAGTTACGGAGTTCGGCCGTAACAATTATAAAAAAATTCGATTTTTTTAAACAATAAATTGTTTCAACATTTTTAATTCACATACTGAAAATTTACTGAAAATAATTTGTATTTACTGTTAAGTGCAAGTGAAAATGTTATGTGATAAATTGTGATAATAAATATTAAATTTGATAACTTAGTTACATTAGACGTTTAATTTCATACCATATAAAACACGGCGGGAATTATGTCAAATTGAGAGTTTGCACGGCGAAATTGAAAAATTTATAGAATGAAAACTATGAGTCTGCCCATCTCAGTTCTTTCGGGAAAATTTTCTGTATATTGTCAGGTATAAATAAATAAAAAAAAATAAAAATTAATAACGCCCACATTTAAAAAAAATTAATTTGTTTATAAAAAAAAATTTTTTTTTATTAAAAATTAAAAAAAAATTTTTTTTTTCAAATTTCTTAAAAGTTAAAGAAAAACCAAATTTTTCTTCCTTCGACAACTTTTCTCTAAACTCAATACTTTAAAAGTTATAAGCTATTGAAAATAGGTCTACTTTTAAAAATTCAAAATTTCGAAAATTCATAACTCCAAAATTTTGGCAATTTTGGAAAAATAAAAAAATACGTATTTAATATTTTTCTATTAGGAACGAGAAAAAAATATGTTTAACCGATTCTAAAATGTCATAGAAAAATTTCCCGTGGAATTGCCCATATATATATATATTGCCTATTTTATTTAAAATAAAATGTAAAGGAAAAATTATTAACTATTAGAATTAATTATTAATTATTAATTAATTATTACTATAATAATCGTCGTATTCATTCTGTCCAGTCTGTCAACACCTGAAGTTAGTCATGGTTATTCTTTTGTTTTTTATTCGTTTTGATAGAAAATAGAAATAAAATATAAAATAACGATTTTTTAACAAAATGTATGCTTTTGTTTTTTATATGTTTTGATAGATAATATTACATTTCTTTATTTTGTTTTTATTTTTTTTGATTTAATAATATTATTTTTATTTCTCAAATAATTCAAAAATATTTTTATTAATCTAAAAAAATTATTAATATTATTATACTATTCATCATTTCCTTTGATTCTAAAAAATTAGCATTTTGTAACAAACATTTTAGAAAATTAACAAATGTAAATCCTGTAAAATATTTTCTTTTTTTTAATATGAAAAACTTTATTACTTAACAAAATTTTGACTTCTTCCTTGACTCTAAAGAATATTCTGATTCTCTCTAAAAATGATTAGATACTCCAAAAAATGTTCCATTACATTTATTTACGAATTTCTTTAATTCTAAAATTATTTAAAAACATCAATTACTTCTTTTCTAAATAAATTTTAATCATTATTATTTTCCCACAGGAATAAATTATTTTTAATAATTTTTGAAAAAAGTTCTTTGAGAATTTTAAAATCCATTTGTTTACGAAATTTAAATTATTCAGAAATTCTTCAACTAAATACGAATTAAAAAATAAATACTTCAAATAATTTCAGAAAAAAATGCAATTAAACTTTTTTAAAATAATTAATTCTACAGAATTGTTAGTTATAAGTATGAAAAATACAAATTTTTAAAGAATCTGATTTGGAACCATTTTAAAATTTAATTATTTCTTAAAATTCATGCTATAATGCTTTTAATATTCAATTATTATGTAGAACTTTAACTGAAATTCATTTTGAAATAAATTTTTATTAGAGAATTCAATAATTTGAATGCAAAAATAAATAATTTATTGAATAATTAAAATTTCTTAAAATTTAAGTCTGATAAAGAATTTTATCAAGACATTTTTAAATTAATTTTTTAAAGGCACAAATATGAAATTTTATGCAAAGTTAGCAAAGCAGTGATATATTTTGTAAATTTCAATTTTTAACGAAATTTTTTAAAATTTTTTAATTATTTTTTGTGATTAAGTATAGTTAAGTGATTAAGTACCAGTTGTCAATGCTCAAGAATAACATTTAGAATTTTCTTATGAATTCTTGAAATTGAATATTATTCCATCACTTTTGACAAAATTTTCTGACTTTTTCCTGATTTTCCTGAATAAATTGAGAAAAATAGTGATTTTGTGTAGAATTCTTCTGAATAATTGAATTTTTGAATGTTAATGATATGAAAATAATATTAATTAATTTTGACTAGAAAACTATTAGAAACAAAATAACAAATAAATAATTAATTCTAATTAAATGTAATTTATTTTTGATAATTAATAAGTCAAAAATAATGTAATGAACATATTTTTCATTATCGTCTCATTGGCATTCACGCTTTTATTAATTTTCATGTGACATGTAATGTAAAAATTACATTATTGTTATATATATGTTAAAAGTGAAACAAGAAACTTCTCGCGCGCTTTAGCGCGCGTTATTTGTGCTAGTTAAAATAATGAAATACAATATATATATATATATATATATATATATATATATATATATACGAAGAATGGACAAGAGGCTTCACTCAACGCGTTGAGTGAAGGCTCCCCGCGCTCCCCTTGACATTGTGCGAGAGAGAAGGAATATTATGTATAGCATTGAAGCGTTCTCTCTCGTACATATTGTTCTTACAGAGTATTGCGTACTCTTTCTGTCCTGTAGCTCTTTTTCTCTCCCACTAATAGTGAATTTTATTATTTTAATACATCTTTTAATTTTTCAAATTATTGAATACAGGGTAGATGCTGGCCCGGTTAAATTAAAACTATATTTATCATACAATATATACATGAACGGGAACTTTTAGGTTTTATTTAATTATTTATGAATTATAATTTATCCTTTCTTGCTTTCCTTTACCAACCTAGCCTACGAACCTTGCCTGCCATAAACTGCATACTTGCGGAAGGTTTCTACGCAATATTAAAATAATTATTGGGACAACTGATTTAATATTGGATTTGTAAGGCCAACGCAGAATAGATCTGTAACTGGAACCGCAATCGTAACCGTAAGCGTAAGAATGAGTTAGAGAAGGATAAACAATATACCTATCCTTCTCTAACTCATTCTTACGGTTACGCTTACGATTGCGGTTCCGGTTACAGATCTATTCTGCGTTGGCCTGTAACAACCTTTAATGGGTTACAAAATAGAATGGAATTTCTATTTTTGAAATGTCCATTATTTCCAACTTACATTAATCCTATTTTAAGAGATTAGTTTGAAAAATAAATAAACAAATTAAAAATTGTTTCAATAATTAAAAGAATATTAAATGATATTCTTTTCTAAGAATACAAGAAAAAAAGGAATTTATTTCAACATAGTGCAATGAACCGATTCCATAAAATGCAAGTTCAGCAATTTTGGCATGGCAACAGGTCCAACGCCCTGTCCCCACCATCTTTTATTGCAATATTTTCCCACCTAATTAGAAATCCATCAAACTATAAAAGACACATCAATGACCATCCAAATTATTCAGTACGGTTTTCCTCAGCACAGAGACTCGAACTCTGTCGGAGTAAAAATAATATTTCCTATAACGTTCCCGTCCGGTATACAGGATCCAAATTGATTGTATGCTTATACAAGTAATTTGGCCGGACATAAAATAAAATTTTAAAATACCTCAAAATCCGCGTGGTCGTCTTAAAAATTAAAATAGTGAAGAAATAAAATTTTATAATCCTTTTTAAATCTTCTTGTCGAAAGGACCGGCCGGTTTCGTGTTGTTGCCGCGTCCGCCCTGTTTTAATGGTTTAAGAAATTAATTTAAGAAATTAATAATTAAGGACAATAAAAATTCATAATTGTGCGTGTACGTGTGACCGCATTTCGAAAAATTGTGAAATCTTCGCCCGCAGAAAGAAGAATCTTCTGACGGTAGTTTTAAGGATCCCGGAGCGGTAAGTACTCTGTGTCGTTCTGGGGTAACAAATACCATTTTCCTCCCTCATTTAATTGTGCGAGAGATGGAAAATAACAATATTAAATTTTAAACAAATAAATTCACTTCTTTAACTCTAACTTTTATTCTTCATTCTATTTTGTTCTCTCCCCTCCTCTTTTTTTATTTCTGATTTAAGCAACAAGGAAACACGAATCCCAGTAAGATAAACAGAGCTCATGCTCTGGCAGTTTGAATTCCTCCGACAAACTCGAAAATATTAATACAAAAGACTTAAAGCTTAAGACTTAAGAACTTTTTATACCGAAGTCTCACTATAAGACTTAAGACTTAATACATAAAACTTAAAACTTAAGACGTAAGAACTACGGACGGACACCGAAGTCTCGCTATAAAGGTTTTGGCCCTTGGCAACAAAACCCTAAAAAAAAGACTTTTAGGGTTTCACGTGGTGAAAGTTGGAAAACATTAAAAATATTTTAAGTATTTTAATGGCTAAAGAACGTGATTATCGAATTTCAACTGAAAATTTGTATGTCATATTGGAGCGGCCATGTTTAATTTTAAAAATTGGACATTATAATCGTAATCAGCGACCCCAAAAACCCTCGAGTAACAAGTTTCAAGCGAATCTAATGATTTTTTAGAAAAATTGTCCGCCATATTGGATCCGCCATTTCGAATTTTCAAAATTGGACTCCAGATTCGTGATCAGCGACCCCTAAAACCCCCGAGTAACAAATTTTAAGCTAATCTAATGAGTTTTTGAAATTTTGTCGCCATATTGGATCCGCCATTTTGAATTTTGAAAATTGGATTTCAGATTCATAATCAGCGACCCCAAAACCCCCCAAATAACAAGTTTCAAGCAAATTTAATGAGTTTTTAAAAAAAATTGGCCGCCATATTAGATCCGCCATTTTTAATTTTTATAATTAGACTTCAGAGTCCTGATCAGCGACCCCTAAAACCCCCGAGTAACAAATTTCAAGCTGATCTAATGAGTTTTTGAAATTTTGTCACCATATTGGATCCGCCATTTTGAATTTTGAAAATTGGATTTCAGATTCATAATCAGCGACCCCAAAACCCCCAAAATAACAAGTTTCAAGCAAATTTAATGAGTTTTTAAAAAAAATTGGCCGCCATATTAGATCCGCCATTTTTAATTTTTATAATTAGACTTCAGAGTCCTGATCAGCGACCCCTAAAACCCCCGAGTAACAAATTTCAAGCTGATCTAAACACTTTTAACTATTTCGTACTGTCGAATCAAATTTTGAAAAAAAATTGAACTTCAAACTCCATTTTTGAGCCGCCATTTTAATTTTGTCTTTCATTCAATTTAACTAATTTACAATTTTGTCTCCTATATAATATTTAACCAATTTACAATTTTTCCTTTTCTCCAATTTAACAAACTTCCAGCTTTGTTTTCATCCAATATAATCAATTTCGAATTTTTCTTTTCATCCAATTTAACCAATTTCCAGCTTTGCTTTTATCCAATATACATAATTTTCCATTTTTCCTTTTATCCAATTTAACCAATTTCCAGCTATGTTTTATCCAATATAACCAATTTCTAAGTTTTCCTTTTATCCAATTTAACCAATTTCCAGCATTTTTATCTAATTTAAACAATTTCCAGCTTTGTTTCTATCCAATTTAAACAATTTCTAATTTTGCCTTTTATCCAATATAACCAATTTATAATTGTTCCTTTTATCCAATTTAACCAATTTCCAGCTTTGTTTTTATCCAATTTATACAATTTTCAGCTTTGTTTTTATCCAATATAACCAATTTATAATTTTGCCTTTTATCCAATTTAACCAATTTCCAGCTTTTTTATCCAATTTAAACAATTTCCAGCTTTGTTTTTATCTAATATAACCAATTTCCATTTTTTCCTTTTATCCAATTTAACCAATTTCCAGCTTTGTTTTTATCCAATAGAACCAACTTCCAATTTTGCCTTTTATCCAATATAACCATTTTCTATTTTTTTATCGAATTTAACTAATTTCCAACTTTGTTTTTATCCAATAGAACCAATTTCCAATTTTGCCTTTCATCCGATATAACCAATCCCGTGTAGAAATTGCCATTATAGTCCCTGATAATCATAGGGCTCTTTTGTGGCCCGTAACAGTTTTCCCCAACAAAAAATTATATCGTTTTCCCTATCAGGGCCTAATACGGCCCGATTAATGAGACGGAATTCCACATTTTCGAATATAATATGGCACGCGAAGTAATTCCCTTATAAGGGTCCCAAACAGAACAAATATGGTCCCTAATATTAAAAGTTTAATTAATTATTTTTTATTATTTTGCGTCTAGTATTATACAATCAAATTGTTAGTCTCAGTTTATTCAACTACTATATATTATTATATTATAGTATATTATAATTATTAATTAGTTATTCATTATTATGAATTTATATTTTGAAAAAATTAAAAAAATAGCTCCTTGCAACATTTTAGTTTATTTAAACAATTTGTTTATTAATGTGGCACGCGAAGTAAATCTCTTTCAACGGTCCCAGTCAGAGGAATAAGGCTCGCTGATTACAAATCTGAAGTCATTTTTAAACATTTCAAAATGGCGGATCCAATATGGCGGTCAAAATTAAAAATTTGATCAGATTCGAATAATATTTGTAAGCCGGGGGTTTTTAGAGTCGCTGATTACGAAGCTGATTTTACTTTTTAAAAATTCAAAATGTCGGATCCAAAATAGATTGTCAAAAAACTTGTTACTCACGGGTTTTTGGAGTCGCTGATTACGAATCTAATATCACTTTTTAAAAATTCAAAATGTCGGATCCAAAATACATAATAAAATATTTAAATATGATCCAATTCGCTTAAAACTTGTAAAAATAATAAATTATTTACATTATAGATTAGTGAAAGCAAGAATTTCTTAAAAGTGACTTCAAATTTGTAAATAGCGATCTCAAAAAACCCCAAATAACAAGTTTTATGTGAATCTGATCAAATTTGAATTTTTTCTGCCATATTGGAACAGCCATTTTTAATTCGTAAAAAGTGACTTCTGACTCGTAGTCAGCGACCCTAAAAACCCCCGAGTCACAATTTTTAAGAAAACTGCGTCAAATTAAAAATTTTTCCGCCATATTGGAACCGCCATTTTGAATTTTTAAAAGTGACATCAGATTCTTATTCAGCGACCCCAAAAACCCCCGAGTAACAAGTTTCATGCGAATCTGATAAAATTTGAATTTTGACCGCCATATTGGATCCGCCATTTTGAATTTTGAAAAAGTAACATCAGATTCTTAATCAGCGACGACAAAAACCCCGAGTAACAAGTTTCATGCGAATCTGATCAAATTTGAATTTTGACAGCCATATTGGATCCGCCATTTTGAATTTTGAAAAAGTAACATCAGATTCTTAATCAGCGACGACAAAAACCCCCGAGTAACAAGTTTCATGCGAATCTGATCAAATTTGAATTTTGACAGCCATATTGGATCCGCCATTTTGAATTTTGAAAAAGTAACATCAGATTCTTAATCAGCGACGACAAAAACCCCCGAGTAAAAAGTTTCATGCGAATCTGATCAAATTTGAATTTTGACAGCCATATTGGATCCGCCATTTTGAATTTTGAAAAAGTAACATCAGATTCTTAATCAGCGACGACAAAAACCCCCGAGTAACAAGTTTCATGCGAATCTGATCAAATTTGAATTTTGACCGCCATATTGGATCCGCCATTTTGAATGTCTAAAAAATGACTTCAGATTTGTAATCAGCGACTCCAAAAACCCCTGAGTAACAAGTTTTAATTACTGATAGAGACATTATTTTTTGTAAATTAATAATTAATGTGAACATAAATGTCCTCAAGTATTAAGGAAGTCATTGTAGCGTGCGAGCGTGGTTAGGTGGTTAGATTATCGGTTTGCGAATATTAGGGTCGTGGGTTCAATTCCCGGCGTTTAGGAATTTTTTCTCTGTTAGATGTATTTGTATTACATAAATATATGAGGTAAAATAAACAAAAGTACGTAGGAAAAAGGTTAGAAAACGAAATTAAACAATTATTAAACATAAATAAATAAATAAATAAATAATTTCAGTTTACTACCTACTTTATATAATTAATTTAATTGTTTTTTATAGTTGTTTCAACTACGTTTTTTATTGGGGCCTCCAGGAGCTATGATAATTAATGTTAGAATTATGATATTAATTTATGATAATTATTTACTCATCTTCCTAATTATTTACGCCTCCTGGAACTACAAGAAATAGTCAAAAATGAATAAAAACCAGGGTTTTTTAAGTAGGCGGTCATTTGTAATTAGTAGGGCTTTGATAGGGGTCCTGTTAGGCCCTTGTTTGGGGCCACATTAATTTTCCACTGTCGGGCCCTATTACCTTTTGCGTAACGAAACTGGTGAGGTCCCCAGCAATTTGCCTTATTCGGCCCCTAATATTAAAAGGGAAAACTTATACGGCCCCTACCAGTGCCACATTGCAATTTCTACACGGGATTTCCAATTTTCTCTCGTATCTCTTTCAAAGTTTCCTTCATATTTTGTCCGACATTTTTAAATTTGAAATTCTAATTTATGTTTCTTAAAAGTATACAATTTTTGTGCCTCTATGGATAAGAATTGAATATTATTTACGCACGTTTAACCCCTTAGCAGTGTAGTCAAAATAAAGTTTTCGTTATACAAATGTGCTAATTTTTTTTATTTTTTTAATACCTGATATCATTATATTTTATGTTTTTGGGGTCGCTAAATCCAAATATTTGATCAAAATTTAAAAATTCAAAATGTCGAACAAAACCTTTAAACTATCCCAAGTAGCACGTAATATTACAGTAATATTAAAGCAATACCACCCGGTAATATTACTGTAATGTTACTGTGATATTAAAATGTCCGCCTCATGGTAATATTACGAGGTAATATTACTGTAATGTTACAGTAATATTACATTAATGTTACGCGGTAACGTTACTGTAATGTTACAGGAACATTACATTAATCTTACGCGGTAATATTACAGTAATATTACACGCTTATATAAAAAGAAAAAAAATTAATTTAAAGTTTATATTAAAAAATAAAGCAGTGGAAGATAAAAATCGAGGTATAAGGTTAAAAAATGAAAAAGTTTATTTGATATTTTAATTTTTATTGCAATATGTTTAATATATTTAAATGTTTATTGCTTAATACTTTAAAAAATTTTAATTGACAGGTAACATTTTACTAAAACTGTAATAAAGAGAGAGTAAAATAATAATACCACTTTTTAATACTTTTGTGCTCATCATCATCGTCATTTTTGTTGCCCATGTTCTCCATTTTGTTATTTTTATGTTAAAGAACAAATCTGTAATGCAAAAGATGGATTGTCATGATAATATTATTGTCCAAATTCAGTAAAAAAACATATGAGAAGCAATTTTTT
This sequence comes from Leptopilina heterotoma, assembly GCF_015476425.1. Taxonomy (NCBI): domain Eukaryota; kingdom Metazoa; phylum Arthropoda; class Insecta; order Hymenoptera; family Figitidae; genus Leptopilina; species Leptopilina heterotoma. Next base: position 22,794 of record NW_025111145.1, read on the forward strand.
AAAAGTTGATTAATCCATTTTTCAATAGAATTTAGATAAATACATTTAAAATATTAAAATCCTTAGAAATAGATTTATCACTGTTCAAATTAAGAAATAGTTGTTTTCGTATCAAGGGTGTAAAATAGGCGATTGCGACGATGGTGAGATTAAGGGACCCAGGATGAAATGACAATTTCGGGGCAGATAGGACAAAAAAATTTATTACCAAAGAATTTTCAATTTAAAAAATATTTTGGCCTAACCTTAATGATTTTTAATTTTAATTTTTTTATTAGAAAAAATTACCAAAACCTTTAAATTTTCTTATTACAATAGTCTTTAATTACAAAGAAAGCATTTTGAATAGAAAAAATATTCAAAAATGAATAATTTATTTCAATTTTTCTACATTCTAATTAATCCTTATAGTTATGTGAGAATTTTTATTTGTTTAAATTGATCGAAATGATAAAATTTGGATTAATCAGGTTTTGAAAACTTACTTTTCATATATTTTTTAGTTCTTTAAATCCATAATTTTATAAGAAGCGAATTTTTTAAAGTAATTAAAAAAGACATGAGTGAGAAATCTCGAATTTAAATCGAAAATAATCGAATGTACTCTGGCAGTTATAGCAAATGAAAATGAAACATAGAAGGGCACACTTACATTTCCAAATCCAAATGAAATATAGTACCTTAAAAACTCACACATAGTTAGAAGATGGATGAATAAAAATTTAGGTAATTTTAAATGAATCACAATAAACAATTTAAAATTAAATAGAAGGAACATTTGGCATAGAAAAAAGAAGGAAGCAAAGAAGTCGACCGCGAAGCGGTCGACGAAGCGCTAGTAAAGTAAAAAAATTTCTAAATTCTGTGAAGAGTGAATAGAAATATGTGGAACATTTAAAAAGATTGCACTCTATAGACCCACTCGTAGAATCTGTGAGTATGTATTTAACCCTTTCAGTGTCATCACTGACGCCTATATATAGGCATCACATTTGAACCTGACCAATTTTTGAAAATTAATCGAATTTTCGCCATTTTGAATTATAAAAATTTTGAAAAACTAACATTTTATTCGTTACCAGCGACCCCAAAAACACTCAATAACAAGTTTGAAGCGAATTCGACCTATTTTTAAAAATTTTAATTTTGTGGTTTATTTCTTGTATTTTAACCTGACACTTAAAGGATTAAATAAATAAATGTAAATATATAAAAGTAAGTATGTAAATAAAAATTCTACTGCATAATTTACATTATTCTTTTAGCATGTTCGATTTAACAAAGTTTCTATAGTTAAAGTATACAAACAGTACTCCCGAACAGAACAAGGGCACTCTAGGCAGATAACAGAATTCGCTATTAATAATGAATTTACTAGAACAAGACTACAGGCTGCAAAAAAGGACGAGTTGATCTGGTAAGTGTCGCTATCTTCAACTTCGCTAAATCAATTAACCGATATTAACAGCTGTAGGATATTATAACAAATATGTGATGGAATTTATATAAAATTATTTTAATTTTAAATAATAATTAAAATTTTTAAGTTTATCATTGAAGAAATTTCAAAATTTTTCAAGCAACCGAATTATGAATTGTTGAAACATAATAAAAAACAAAAGCAAAAAAGATTTTTTTTCGTTAGGAAGTTTAGAATGATAAAAATTTTAATTAATTTTAATTAGGATTAATTGAATTGTAATGGATACATTATATTTCATACATTTAATTTTTGTGGTTTCAGAAGAAATCAACTCTAACTGTTGAAATTTAAAATGGCAGTCTATGTGAATAGTATTTTAATCAATTATAAAATAAATATTTAAAACTTTAATTAAATGGTAGATCTTATGCATAACTTGTTAAAAACGTATTGTGCAGAGATTAAATCATTTTTAAAAATTACTAGAATTTAAATTTTTTTTGAAAATTCAAAAATTAAATATTTAATAGTAAAGAAATGCTAACCATTCTTGACGTTTTAGTCTTGTTTTGCAATAAATTAGCCATGATGACATAGAGCTGTTCACTAAAGCCACTGTCACTTCAGCTCCGTAGAGCTCATTAGCAGCATCTAAACATTAAAATGATTAAATTAATAACAATGTAAAGATATAATTTATGTATAGAAAGAAAACAATACTAACTAAACACTACGTTATATAAGCGAGTGGTGATGAAAGCTTTCTTCACATTTGGTTTTCGACCCTTAAACGAGAATTTTAAGCCCAATTCATATGTCATCAAACATTCTAACATCTGAGATATTGTAATGCTAATAGTGCTGAATTTTCCATTCTTTTTCAAAGCATTTTTCTGAAAACAATAAAAAATTATTTCCAGTAACTGTATTTTCAATGAAAAGCAAAATTAAATGCCGTTACAAGTAGGCGATATAAACAATTGTCTAATTGTTTTACAGAAGTGTTTAATCTAATTTACGTTTTAATTGAGCTGACAATTTTAACTTAGAGAAAGAATTTGTTGAGTGCGAAAGTTTCAAAAACTATTCAAAAGTGTACAGTTTTTACCACTATTTAAAATGGCTTAGCTCTCCTCCCATATCAAGCGACAATGTAATTGAGGGGTTGAATGCTATAATATGTTATTCGCCATGTTAAGTAAATGGCGCATAACACATATTATAGCATCCAGGCCCTCAGTTAATATTAAAAAAAGATACTAAGATACTAAGCGTATAAGCAATATTAGATATTAGTGTAATAAAAATTTTTTGGTATGCTTACAACTTTTTCTTTGAAGATATCATTTACAAGTTTCTGTTCGTTCCAATCGAAAACTTTCAAAGTTTTCATAGGAAAATGCTTCATTTCCTTATCTTTGCATAGAAAGGAAACATTCACGTTGCGATGATTATTTTCATTGTTGCCGTCCCGCGTATGTATCGCAAATTCCACCCTATCTAATCTTCTCATAACCTGTGTCTTTTCCGCTAAACGAAAAAATAAAAAATTTTATATTGCAGCTTTGTAGAATTTCGGTTATTTTAAAAGTAATTGTGAAGCGCCACTAAGAAAGAGACCCTTTTGTCAGTTATACAGTGATTATACTTTTTTCTTAATTGTGAAACAATAAAAACAGTTTTTATGTAAATTTTTGGATATAATTCAGACTTCAATAATACTCGTTAATATAGAGAATTGATTCTCTATTTGTTCTGTCGAAGAACATTTCTGTACATTTTTTGTTGGTTCATAGCATAATTACTGTTATAAAACCAAATTGCTAAAAAGGATAATCCTTCTAAGCTAGAAACTTACTTAAGAAGCACGTTTTGTAACATCTGTAATTTTATTATATATTGTTCCAATTCTATTAAATTATATTGAGGATAACTAGTGGACTTTCCAGACACTTTTCTGGGCCCTACCATAAACCAGGTCGCCAGACTCAAACTTATCTGATTTTAAGACCGATATTTTTGAACTAGACCCATCTGGTCATTAGACCCTTGAATGCTATAAAAATGGTCATTTTTACCCTACCCCTTCCATGTCTGTACCCCACTACTTAATTTGCAAATACTACACCAACTCCTCTACAAGAAAACTCAAAAATAACCAGTCGTGTTCGAATTGGCACAAATGATTCGACGCGATCAGCTCCAATCAAAAAATGAGCAAATTGTATTCAAATAAACACCTTATCCTTATATTTAAAATAAATAATTAAATTATATGAACTGTAATGTGCGCCTTATTATTTCAACTCTAAATTTTACCATACCACGAAACATTTTTGGTCCTTCGAACGTTGGATATATTTGTCGCGTGTTTGTTACGTAAATGTCATGCGGAAATATGTCGTGTTGTTACGTTTACTGAAGTAACAAGTGTAGTTACAATTAATATGTGTAACGATTGTTAATTTGGCCGACAACCTGAATCAGTGCAAGTGGTGAACAATACATTTTTTTGAAATGATAAAGGACTAAGTTCAATGCAAAAGGTGTACTTAAAGTGATAAACAATACAATAAAACTGTCAGTAATCACAGTTAACAGTGTTCCTGTATCATAGACGTTGCAAGTGAGAAAAGTATCGTGTTGGAGATTGTGTTCCAATTCCAACTAAATTAAAAACTTTAATCTTGAAATTAATACCAACGCAACCATTTCAACCCAATACGAATTAAGCGAGTGAGAAAATCATCAAGGGAAGCTGTGTTCCAGTACTTGGCCCTAAATTTCGTGGATTCATCGTGGACGGAGTTCCAGTTGCTACGACATCAATCAGTTCATCTCATCAATCCTTTGGTAAGTAAGTTAATTGTACCACCAATTCCTAGTAAAATATCCTTTCATACAGAATTGTTGTCAGTCTCAATTTCGTATTTTTCAAAAAGAAATAATAACAATGTCAGAAAAGGAAATTAAAGCTCTGCACATGCAGAGGGGTAATATTAAAAGAATATTAACAAACTTAGGAAGCGCATTAGACAAAATTACTGACGCCAAAAGCATAGTTATGCTTGATCCTCAAGGAAGATTGCAAAAACTTAAGGAGACTTGGGCCGAATTCGATAAAGTTCAAACGCGTCTCGAAGAACTTGTACCGGAAGAGATTGAAATTATTAATAATGATGATCCGTCGTCTGAATTCAGGTCACCCGCGCGTGACAATTTCGAGGAACGTTATTTTTTCTTATCTGCTTCATTAAAGGCATTGCTAAATCCGGAAAATACTAGTTCAAGAGAAATTAGTCACTCAGCATCCACAGAACATTTAACTAACAGTCAAGAGAATATAATATTTTCAAATATTAGGCTTCCCACCATAAATCTTCCAACATTCATTGGCACATACGATACATGGTTAGGATTTTCTGACACATTTAAATCAATAGTGCATGACAATCCGAAAATTCCTCAGATTCAAAAGCTTCATTATTTAAAATCTTGTTTAAAAGATGAAGCTGCAGACTTAATTGCATCTCTCGAAACATCATCCGACAATTATACTGTCGCATGGAACTTATTAAAAGATCGCTATGACAATAAACGGGTAATCATTGAAAATCATACTAGAGCAATTATACAAGCTCCGGTTACATCTAAGGAATTTTCTATTCGTGCACTATTGGATCATATACAAAAACATTTGAGAGCACTTCGTGCATTAGGACAACCCGTTGACAAATGGGACACAATTCTCCTGTTGTTAATTAAAGATAAACTTAATGCTCCAACGCGCGAAAAATTCGAAGATATCACTAATGAGATAACACTTCCAACAATGAAAGACATGATAACCTTTCTCCAGCGCAGGGCTCAATTTGAGGACACAAAATCGGTTCAAGTAAGCGTCAAATCAGGTAATAAAAATGACTCGCGAAATATTAGCAACGCGCCAAAAAAGAATCCTCAGCAACACGCATATGTTGCATCACAGACGAGTAAACCAGCTTGTTTTTACTGTCAAGGTGAGCACGAGATTTTTTCTTGTGAAAAGTTTCTAAAATTTTCCATAAAAGAAAGAATAGAGGAAACTCGAAAACTTTCTCTTTGTACTAATTGTTTGCGACCAAAGCACCGGGCGAAAGAATGTCGATCAGGTCCATGTAGAAAATGTGGTAAAAAACACAATTCTCTATTGCATATTGAGGAAAAGGCAGTGGAACCTTCGGAGGTACCCAATGCAAACAATTCGTCAGTTAATATGCAATCACACACAACTTCTCATTCTTTAGTATCCACGGCCATTGTCGACATAATCGATAATCAAGGTCACTCACATCCATGTCGAATATTATTAGACAATGGATCTCAATCACATTATATGACAGAGAAAATGGCATCCCTTCTCAAACTGCCTAGACAATCTGTTAACATTGCGGTTACAGGTTTAAATCTAGCCTCAAATGATATTAATGAATCTGTCTCGGCAACATTTAAATCTCGCTTTAATAATTTTGAGAAAAAACTAGATTTTCTAGTCGTCCCACATGTTACAGGTACCTTGCCGTCAATACCAATTAATCGAAATGTTCATAACATACCAACAAATTTAAAGCTTGCCGATCCTGAGTTTTTTAAACCCGCTGAAGTTGATGCTTTAATCGGCGTGCAATTGTTTTACAAGCTCATATGCGTAGGTCAAGTAAAGCTTCAAGGTCATGAGGCAATATTACAAAAGACTCGATTAGGTTGGATTATAGCAGGTGATGTATCTCAAAGATATTTAGGTTTCAAAAATACAACCTGTCACTTAACAATGAATTCAACTCTTTTTCAAAATGATGAACTAACTCGTTTTTGGGAAATAGAGGAGGTTCAGAAAAAACAAATTTTTTCGGTACAAGAACAAGCTTGTGAGTCACACTTTTCTCAAAATGTTAAGAGAAACGATAATGGTCAATATATAGTTAAATTGCCCTTTAATGAGAATAAAGAAAGGTTAGGAAAATCGTATGAGATAGCTCTTCGACGTTTTTATGCTCTAGAAAATAAATTTTTAAAGAATACAGTATTAAAGGAGGCTTATTCTAATTTTCTCGAAGAATACGAAGCTCTTAATCACATGTCATTAGATATTGATCCTAATTCTCGCTATACAGGTTTCTTTTTGCCCCATCATGCTGTTTTAAAAGAAGACAGCTTATCAACTAAAACAAGAGTAGTTTTCGATGGTTCAATGGAAGATTCAAATGACATGTCATTAAATAAGGCTCTAATGGTAGGTCCAACAATACAAGACGATTTATTTACAATCTATACAAGATTTAGATCTTTTCCGTTCGCTCTTACAGCTGATATTGAAAAGATGTATAGGCAGATTCAGGTAGATATAGAAGATGCAAATTATCAGAAAATTCTTTGGCGCAGCAATCCAACAGAACCTATAAAAATTTACAAATTAAAAACCGTTACGTATGGTACGGCATCAGCTCCTTTTCTAGGAACTCGAGTTTTAAAACAATTGGCAATAGATGAAGGTGACGCTTTCCCTTTAGCTGCTAAGGTTTTAAAACGAGACTTCTTTGTCGATGACATGCACACAGGTGCATCGACATATCAAGAGGCTTTAGAGTTACGCAATGAACTTATTGAATTAACAAAAAAGGGCGGTTTTAATTTGCGTAAATGGGCATCAAACGATTCACGCTTAATTAACGATATGACAGAAACTAGTGAAACTGAATTAATGTCCCTACACTCAATAGACACCATAAAAACACTAGGAATTTTTTGGAATCCAAAGGATGATACTATTCTCTATAGTGTCAAACCTTTGAATCCCGACAAACAATTAACAAAAAGATTAATTTTATCAGAAATCGCGAAACTTTTCGATCCACTTGGATTGCTCGGTCCAGTTATTGTCCAAGCAAAGTTAATAATCCAATTATTATGGAAATTACAAATATCATGGGATGAAATAATTCCACCTGAGGTTTAAACAATTTGGAAAGAGCTTAGCAATCAATTGCCTCTTTTAAATAACATGCGCTTCAATAGGTGTCTAATTGCCCCGGACACAATAGAAATACAAATTCATGGGTTTTGTGATGCAAGCGAACGGGCCTACGGAGCTTGTATATACCTGCGAACCACAGATAGACAAGGACAGCACAAGTCCCTTCTTGCCTGCTCCAAATCTCGGGTCGCACCGGTTCATCCTGTTACTTTACCTAGATTAGAACTCTGCTCCGCCCAGCTATTGTCTCGGTTGTATGCCTCTTTATTTCCAGCTCTAACACATTTAGAGGTAAAAAAGGTAATTTTCTGGTCGGACTCGACTATTGCATTGCATTGGATATTAACTCCACCGCATAAATTAAAAACATTCGTTTCTAACAGAGTAGCTGAAATTCAAGAGATTACACAATCTCATGAGTGGAAACATGTTCCTTCTCAAGATAACCCAGCCGACTTGTCTTCGCGAGGAAGAAGTCCAACAGAATTTTTGACAGACCATATTTGGCAATATGGACCTTCTTGGCTCAGTCAAGATGAAAATACTTAGCCTGAGATAAAACTTCAAACTTGTGAAATTCCGGAAACTCGAAATGTACGTATTGCACAAACAACGATGGCTCTTACAATGTCGTCGAATGAAATTTTTAATCGATTTTCGTCTATGCGCACACTAAACCGCGTATTATCCTTCTGCTTTCGTTTTATTCATAACTCAAACCCGAAAAATAAAGAGAAACTATCAGGACAATTATCACACGCAGAAATTGAATGTTCATTAAATTTTATTATTAAATCAGCCCAGTCAACTGAATTTCTTCGAGAAATTAAACAATTGCAAAATGACAAGGAAATTTATAATAAAAGTAAAATTCTTTCTCTCAGTCCATTTCTAGAAAACGGAATTCTTAAGGTAGGAGGAAGATTGAAACATTCAGATTTAGTTTATGAACAAAAACATCTGATCTTGCTTCCCAGAAAATCTCATATTTCAGATATGATAATTCGTGAAAAACATGTCGAATTAAAACATGCCGGAATACAAACCACTCTATACGCAATTAGGGAACGATATTGGCTTCTTGACGAAAGAAATACAGTTAGAAAGGTTATACGTCAATGCACGAAATGCCCTCGAGTGAAACCTCAAGCCTTTAATCACATTATGGGAAATTTGCCCACTGATCGGTCAACCTATTCGCGTCCGTTTTTGAACGTTGGAATTGATTATTGTGGCCCTTTTTATATAAAGGAAAAAAGATACCGTAATACAAAAAAAATCAAATGCTATGTTGCTGTTTTTATTTGTCTTTCTACTAAGGCTGTTCATCTTGAACTAGTAAGTGACCTGACAACCGATGCATTTATCGCGAGTTTAAAAAGATTATTCGCTCGTCGCGGTAAATCTAGAGCAATTTATTCAGACAATGCTACAAACTTTGTCGGAGCTAGCAGAGAATTAAAGGAATTAAGTGATTTAATTAATTCACCTACACACTTTAATAACGTTAATCATTTTTTAAATAATGAGAAAATTACGTGGAACTTTATCCCCCCCCCAGATCTCCTCATTTTGGCGGTCTTTGGGAAGCTGCGGTAAAATCATTCAAACATCATTTTTTAAGAACAGTAGGTGATACAGTTTTAACATTTGAACAATTGCAAACGTATGTAATTGAGGCAGTTCTTAATTCACGTCCTATCACACCATTATCCTCTGATCCGAACGATTTCCGTCCTTTAACCCCAGGTCATTTCCTCATTGGTGGTCCATTAACAAGCTTACCACAGGTAGACCTACAAGACATCAACCCTGGCAGACTCTCACCTTGGCAACACGCTCAACAAATGCGACAACATTTCTGGTGTCGCTGGCACAAGGAATACTTAAATGAGCAAATCAGTCGCAACAAATGGCAATCAGGTTCCTTAAATATTCAAATTGGAACCTTGGTGATTTTGAAGGAAGACAATCTGCCACCTTTGCAGTGGGCACTCGGAGGTATTGTTGAGACTCATCCTGGTGCCGATGGGGTTATAAGAGTTGTGACCGTCGCAACAGCCAATTGAAAATACAAGAGATGTGTAAAAAAAGTGTGCCCACTTCAAACTGACAATTAGACATTATTACAACTTTTTATTGGAGTCACAATATTTTTTATTAACAAATGTGCTCTAATTATAAAATTCATAATATAGCAAATTCAAGTTTTTTAATTAACATTTTTGAACACGAGTCGTTCAAGGCGGCCGGTATGTTCTGTCGAAGAACATTTCTGTACATTTTTTGTTGGTTCATAGCATAATTACTGTTATAAAACCAAATTGCTAAAAAGGATAATCCTTCTAAGCTAGAAACTTACTTAAGAAGCACGTTTTGTAACATCTATAATTTTATTATATATTGTTCCAATTCTATTAAATTATATTGAGGGTAACTAGTGGACTTTCCAGACACTTTTCTGGGCCCTACCATTAACCAGGTCGCCAGACTCAAACTTATCTGATTTTAAGACCGATATTTTTGAACTAGACCCATCTGGTCATTAGACCCTTGAATGCTATAAAAATGGTCATTTTTACCCTACCCCTTCCATGTCTGTACCCCACTACTTAATTTGCAAATACTACACCAACTCCTCTACAAGAAAACTCAAAAATAACCAGTCGTGTTCGAACTGGCACAAATGATTCGACGCGATCAGCTCCAATCAAAAAATGAGCAAATTGTATTAAAATAAACACCTTATCCTTATATTTAAAATAAATAATTAAATTATATGAACCGTAATGTGCGCCTCATTATTTCAACTCTAAATTTTACCATACCACGAAACACTATTTATACTATCATTTCAAAAATTACTAATATAACCTGGCATTTTCGGCTTCTTTGATCACTTTTTTGTCGAGGTGTTACAATTATTCTTTATACCATAAAGACAAAGAAATGCAAATTTCGTTATATTAATAAAGTTAGAAAAGGATTACCTTTATATCAACAGGGTTACCACACAAATTTGACCGGAATTTATTTTTAAATCAATTTTTATTAGAAAATTCGAGAAGAATTCATTTATTTAAATACAAAAATAAATTATTTATTCAATAATTGAACGTTTCTTAAAATTTAATTTTTATAAAGATTTTTATTAAATTTTAAAAATAATTCATGCGAAGAGTTAGTTAGAGTTAGTTAGTCAAAAAGTTTAATAGATAAAAAAAATTTTAATAGAAAAAAAAGATGTACATACAAGAAAATTTCCTATTTAGAAGTAATTGGAAAACAATTTGTTTTATTTATTTTTACACTTTTGGGGGTCAACTAATATCGCCGTGACAATTTTATGTGTCGTTATAAGATCCGATGACTCATTTATGAAAATAATTGAATTATTGCAACGAATTTTAAGACTTTATTGAATGATTGAATGTTTCTTAAAATTCAATTCTTTGTCAAGTTTTAATAAAATATGTAAGAATAATTGCATTCTTCATGGAATTTATTTAAAATTTTGTTAAAAACATTTGATTTCGCAAATATTTCTGCGATGAAAATAATTGAATTTCTAAATGAAATTTTATTATTCATGAGAGGTGTGCATGTAATCGAGTCGAACCGAACATTAATCACTCGACAACAGAAAATTCGATACGGAGATAATTCGATTCTAACTGACAATTGGAAGGTTCGAATTTCAAATTGCTCAACTCGACTCGGTTAACTTTCGATTCGAATCGAAGTTTCGAATTTCGAATTGGTAGTTCGAATCGAATTTTTTCTCGATTCGAATTGCTCGACTCGAGTTTCGAATAATTCGGCCAATTCGAAACACAACATACTGCATACACTACACAGAAATTCGAAAGTCTAACTTCGATTTTCGAATTGGACGACTTTATTCGAAACTCGAGTCGAGTCAAGCAATTCGAACCTTCGAATTGGCAGTTCGAATCGAATATTCTCTCGATTCGAATTTTGCACACCTCTAATGATAATAATTGAATGTTTTCGTAGAATTGTATAAAAAATTGTTTTCAATATTAAAATTATTTGATAAATTTTATGAACATGGTAAATATTGAAAATCATGTAATTACGAAAAACTTTTAAAAATAATTGAAATTTTGCAAATCATTTTATTTAAATTTTTGAAAATAATTGAATTTTTGTAGAAAAATTTTGTTATTTATAAAGATAATTAAATTATTGACGAGATACTCGTTAAAATTTTTTTAAATAATTAAATTTCTTCGAAGCATTTTATTATTTATGAAAATAATGGAATTCTTGTGGTGAATATTGTTATTTATGTGGAAATAATTGAATTTTGAAAAAAGTTATATTAAAATTCCTAAAATTAAAAATAATTGGATTTCTGTGAAGAATTTTGATATTTATCGAGATAATTGCGTTAAAACTTTTGAAATAATTGAATAATATTTAAAAATTCATTCATGTAAGAAATAGAAAAAAATTTTGAAGGTTTTGTATTAGAATTCGTGGTAGCTTCATAATTTATGAGGCAAACAAAAAAGACATAAAAAATTTAGATTTTTCTTATGAATTCTAAAAATTTAATTTTTTCCAGTACTTTTAATAAAAATCCCTGACTTTTCTCTGAATTCCCTGACCAGTGGCAACCCTGATCAAGCTTCTGCTATAGAAAGATATCTTTCATTTTTATTAAATATTCTAAAAATTTATTTCGTAAATTAAAGTCAACTGTATCATTATTAGTTAATAGCATAATACTAAATAATAATAATATTCAATTATAATTTAAAGAAAAGCGACGATTTTTGAGTGAAATAAAAATTTACATATATACCTTTAGACAACTGTTCAGAATTAGCAGAGCCAATCGACTTAGTGGATCCTGACTGCAGATCCTTTCCATTTTCTGATTCATCTACTTATTCTACTTATAAAAAATTTTTAATTATTAAAGTACACTTTCTTTTGCAAATTATTTTAATTGAAAATTTTAATTTTTAAGTAATTGTATAACATTTTATAAAAAATAATGAAATGCGTTTCGTGAAAATCAGAAATTACAAATACAAATTAATAGATCTCTAAAAAAGTGGACAAGACATTGGGTGAAATTTACAAGCCTACATACCTTGAGGGCCTTGAGTTATCGCTTCTGAATTAGGGTCACTATTTCTCCTCTCATTTATTTCAGAATGGTTTTGCTGTTGTAAACCTAGATTAATAATATCATATCAGTTAAATCAGACCTCAGACCATAAAGCACAAGAGTCATTTTAGTCGATGTACATTAAAGTAATATTAATTGTATTAATTAATTTAATAAATCTTAATTCTTTAAAATCATGATTTAAAAATATTAAAGAGTAGTTAGATTTTAGTTAATTTAAAATTAATTTCGGGAAGAATCATAGATAAAATTTTTGAAGTATAATTGAATTTTAAAAGATTTACACTTCACATTTTTCAGAAATAATAAATAATGCACTTTTCAAATAATTTGACTTAGTTATTAAAAATTAATTTTCATAGAAGAATTTTAATTACAAATTTTTAATGAAAAATAATAAATCACTGTTTGTAGCAATCTGATTAATTTTGGTAGTTTTGTTTTGATGCTCCTGCTTGATTTGGATTTTAATTTGTTGAGAAGTATCAGCGGAATTGTTCTTGCCGAATAAATAATTATTATTTGCTGGCTTAAAAATTTTTTTCGGCTTAACGACTTCTTGATCTTCGTCAGTGTCCGATTCCGTACATCTTTTGTAACATCTGTCATGTCTTATTTTTTTCATCTTGTCCCGGTTCACTACGTCGTCTGTATCCGGATCCGTCAAATTTAAAACGTATTCTAATTTTTCCAACGCCTCTTCGTAAGTGACTAAAGTTAAAATATAATCAATGAATAAAGGTGTCTAAGCAATTTGGCAATTCAAACTTTACAAATTTTATAAATTAAAACATTACTTTTATATATGTTGATTTTCTTTCGACCAAAATAGCTAAATTTGATAATTATATATGTGTGCTTTTATAATAAACATTGTTAAGAAAATATAAATTTTTAAATAACGATTTTGAAAAAAAGTTGGAAACATTTTTAAACCAAAAGTTAAAAAGCTTAAAATTCACGGATTAAAAAAAATTCAGAATTTTTCAATTTTTCCTCCTTCTTCGATTCGCTAGAAAACCCTGTTAATCAAGGTTACTGGTATATATTATACTTTTGCCCTATTGGCCTATAATACACACAACAAGAGTCCCTATGGATATTTTTTACGAAGTGTCTATTTCGCCCGTCAACTGGCGAAATAAGAGGAATAGATTATTTCGCCCGTCAGTGAAAATGCATGGCAGTAAAAGACGGTCGAAATAAGAGAAATAGTTTATTTCGCCCGTCACTGAAAATATATGGTTAGAAAAGACGGGCGAAATAAGAAAACTATATTATTTTGCCCGTCAATGACTTTTAATAAGACGGGCGAGGTCTTTTCTAACCATATATTTTCAGTGACGGTCGAAATAAACTATTTCTCTTATTTCGCCCGTCTTTAACTGCCATGCATTTTCACTGACGGGCGAAATAATCTATTCCTCTTATTTCGCCAGTTGACGGGCGAAATAGACACTTAGTATTTTTTAAAGGAAAAAGCATGACCCTTTTTGAAAAAAATTATATATATATAAATTATAATTAATCAAATGCGCCTACAAAACATTAAATTAATATTACAAACGGTTATCTACTCATTTAATTCAAATTTTAAGTAAAATATATATTTAATGAAATAATAATAACTAAATAAATAAACAATAAAATATTTGCAAGAAATGAATTGTACCGATATTAAAATTCATTATCACAAATCACCAGATTTTCTTAAAAATAGATCATAACGACTTTAGGTGAAATAAAATAAAATGACCCTTATAAATATTTTATACATTTTAAATCAAGTAAATAGAATAAATAAAAAAGCTAAGGTAAGGCAAGATTAGTGCCCAGACAGTCAAGCCAAGACTGGTTTAGGTCCAACCAGCCAAGGTTAGACAAAATCAGTGCCCAGGCAGTCAAGCCAAAACTAGTTTAGGTTCAATTAGCCAAGGTGAGACAAGATCAGTGACCAGGCAGTCAAGCCAAGACTAGTTTTAGTCCAACCAGCCGAGGTGAGACAAGATCAGTGCCCAGGCAGTCAAATCAAGACTAGTATGGGTCCAACCAGCTAAGGTAAGACAAGGTCAGTGCCTAGACAGTCAAATCAATTTTAGTTTAAGTCCAACCAGACAAGGTAAGACAAGATCAGTGCACAGGCAGTCAAGCCAAGACTAGTTTAGGTCCAACCAGCCAAGGTAAGACAAGATTAGTGCCCAGGCAGTCAAGCCAAGACTAGATTAGGTCCAACCAGCCAAGGTAAGACAAGATCAGTGCCCAGGCAGTCAAGCCAAGACTAGTTTAGGAACAACCAGCCAAGGTTAGGCAAGATCAGTGCCCAGGCAGTCAAGCCAAGACTAGTTCAGGTCCAATCAGCCAAGGTTAGACAAGATCATTGCCCAGGCAGCCAAGTTTGTCAAGCCAATTTGATACCCATCAAAAAATTAAAAAATGGCTTGACTGCCTGGTCACTGATCTTGTCTAACATTGGCTGGTTGGACCTAAACTAGTCTTGGCTTGACTGCCTGGGCACTGATCTTGTCTCACCTCGACTGGTTTGACCTAAACTAGTCTTGGCTTGACTGCCTGGTCACTGATCTTGTCTAACCTTGGCTGGTTGGACCTAAACTAGTCTTGGCTTGACTGCCTGGTCACTGATCTTGTCTAACCTTGGCTGGTTGGACCTAAACTAGTTTTGGCTTGACTGCCTGGGCACTGATCTTGTCTAACCTTGGCTGGTTGGACCTAAACCAGTCTTGGCTTGACTGTCTGGGCACTAATCTTGTCTTACCTTAGCTGATTGGCCCAAAACTAGTCTTGTCTCGACTTCCTGGTCACTGATCTTGTCTAACCTTGGCTTGTTGGACCTAAACTAGTCTTGGCTTGACTGCCTGGGCACTGATCTTGTCTCACCTTGGCTGGTTGAACCTAAACTAGTCTTGGCTTGACTGCCTGGGCACTGATCTTGTCTAACCTTGGCTGGTTGGACCTTAACTAGAATTGACTTGACTGCCTAGGCACTGACCCTGTCTTACCATGGCTGGTTGGACCCATACTAGTCTTGATTTGACTGCCTGGACACTGATCTTAATTTACCTTAGCTTATTGGCCCAAAACTAGTCTTGTCTTAACAAACCTGAACTTAACTATCCATATTAGATCCGCTGTTTTTAGTGTTTGATAGTAATTAGCAGATTCGTGATCAGCGACCTAAAAAACTTTCGAATTACGAGTTTTTTTGCGAATTCGTAATTTTTTTCAGAAATTCGTCTACCATATTGGATCTTCCATATTGCATTTTTTGAAAACTAACTCAAGATTCGTAATCAGCGACCAAAAAAACCCCCGAGTAATAAGTTTTGAGTGAATTTAAGCAATTTTAAAAAATTAGCCGCTATATTGTGGCTGCCATCTTCAATATTTTAATTTTTCATTTAGTATTTTGAAGTAGACATTAACAGCTAAATTTTGAGACCTCGTACAACTTTTTCCGTCAAAATAAATCTTTTTGGCATAGGAATTTAAAATGAATTTTATGAATTCTAATTACATTTTCAGCCATATTGTGTCAGCCATCTTGAATTTCGTGTTTGGCCACTTTGCATTCAAAAGTAGACACAAAGAGCTAAATTTTAATACCAAATAGAACACTCTAGGTCAAATTTATTTTTGGATGGATAGGGGTCTCCCGTTCAGAAAGAATGCCCCATTTATATGAGGTATTCTATTTCAAACCGTCCCAACAACGAAAGACGATCACTTTTTCATTTTTATTTGCTTTTAATGGCCAAATATAAATTTTAAAACAATTTTTTTTTATATAAATGTTAATTTATATAATTATTATTATTATTACAGTAATAATACCACGTAAGATTAATGTAATATTCCTGTAACATTACAGTAACGTTACCGCGTAACATTAATGTAATATTACTGTAACATTACAGTAATATTACCGCGTAATATTACCATGAGGCGGACATTTTAATATCACAGTAACATTTATTACAGTAATATTACCGGGTGGTATTGCTTTAATATTACTGTAATATTACGTGCTACTTGGGATACGGATTTTAAATTTTTTCGTTCGCCATTTTAGAGCCGACATTTTGAATTTTTTATTTCTGACCAAAGATTCGGATTTAGCGACCTCAAAAACTTTAGAATATCCATTGATATTCATATTTCATTTATTACAGAGATTTTCCTTTTAGATGCTTGTAGATTGTTTTAACAATGGGTGGTTGAAAATGATGTAAAAATAGAAAAAGATAGATTAAGATTTTGTTCAAATAATCATGCTTAAGTGAGAAGTGAAAGATATAAAGGACTGATGGATTATTTACACAATCATGTGTTGGAAACTGATGTACACGTGTGAAAAACGCTTATATTGCCTTCTACTTTTATAGGATCACCTCGCAATATGATGCAACAATATCAGGATTCGATGGCTATTGTTGCTGGTCATGGTAGACCAGATTTATTTATCGCAATGACGTGTAATCCAAATTGGAAAGAGATACAGGAAAATTTATTCCCCTATCAAACTTCTACTGATAGACCTGATATAGTAACTAGGGTTTTCGCATTAAAAGTTAAACATTAACTTGAATCTATTGTTGATAATAAATTATTTGGAGAAGTCAAATCTTATGTTTATGTTATTGAATTTTAAATGCGAGGATTGCCACACATTCATTTGTTAGTTATATTGAAAGAAAATTCTAAAATATTAACAGTTGAAAGTGTTGATCATTATATTTCTGCAGAAATTCCTGATGAAAATATCAATTCTATTTTACATAAAATAATAATGCAAAATAATATTCACGGACCTTGTGGAGATTGGTGTTTAATTGATGGGAAATGTTTAAAAAAAATTTCCAAAAAGTAACCAAGAAGAAACTACAATTGAAGAAAATTGCTATGTTCATTGTCGTCGAAGAAATAATAATAAAGCGTATGAACGACCAAATGGATTTATTGTTGATAATTCTAATGTTGTTCCGTATTGCCCTAAACTTTCAGAAATATTTAATTGACATATTAATGGAGAAATAGTTTCGAGTATCAAGTCTGTTAAATATTTATATAAATATATTCTCAAAGGGCATGATGATGCATCTATTGTTATCACAAATGCGAATGGTGAGGTAACTGTTAATCATAATGAAATACATCATTATGAAGAAAATAGATATGTTGGTCTAGTTGAGGCAGTTTGGAGAATTCTAAGTAAACCTTTAGAGAAAAAGAGTCATAGCGTTAATCGCTTACCCATACATTTGCCAAATGAACAGAATGTTATTATTCGAGAAGAAAAAGATAGTAACGGCATTTCTTTCAATTTAAATACAAAACTTTTAGATTATTTTAAGCTTAACCAACGAGATAGTAATGCTCAAAAGTATTATTATTCAAATATACCAGAGAATTATACATGGGTAACAAAATCTCTTGAATGGAAACAAAGAATTCGTAAAGTAAAAGTATAAGGAAGAATGTAATCAGTTAATCCACATCAATTGGAGTTATTTCATCTTAGATTATTGTTGCTTATAGTAAAAGGAGCAACTTCTTTTGAAAGTTTGAGAACAGTTAATAGAGTTGTTCATAAATCTTTTACAACTGCTTGTTTGGCATTTGGACTTGTAGAAGATGATAGTGAATGGATTAGGACAATCGAAGAAACTGCATTATGTATGATGCCTCATTCACTTCGCCAATTATTCACAAGAATTTTAATTCAATGTCATCCTGTACATCCGGATAAACTATATATGGGAACAATTTAAGGGTCAAATGTCAGAAGATTATTAAAAAATAAACGACATTAAAGCTGAACAAAGGGCTTGTAGAAATATTAAAACAATGTTATTTAACGAAGGATATAATTTAACTGACTTGAAGGGGTTATTAGATATACAAGATGAAATTTGTACTGAACAAGTTAATGATATAAATATTGCAGAACATATTTACATAGAAGATCAGAATTATGCTAAATTAAATGTAAAACAAAAACTTGTAGTTGATTATGTACTTGATGCCCTAAAGGATTCTTCTTTTGATGGTTCTATGGCAATTGTTAAGAGGTAAAGGAATAAATATATGTTTGCAACATGGCATTTACAGGTACAGCTGCGACTCTGCTTCCTAATGGAAAAACTGTTCATAAAGTTTTAGGCTTACCCGTTCCATTATACAGTGATTCATCTTGAAACATTAAAGTTCAATCTTTAGAAGGCCTCTTTTTAAAAAATATAGATGTTTTTATTTGAGATGAAGCACCAATGGCTCCAAAATATGCTTTAGAAATTATGGATTATCTATTCCAACGAACCTTTTGGTGGTAAAATTGTAATTCTAGGCGGAGATTTTCGACAAACTTTACCAATTAAAGAACGGGGTACTAAATCAGAAATAGTAAATTTATCAATAAAAAATAGTAAACTATAGAAATATTTCAAAAAATACACATTAACAGATAATATGAGAGCTTTACCACAAGAAACGGAATTTGTAGATTTTTAACTTAAAGTTGTCAATGGTGAATTAAATGATGCAGATAATTTTGGTGTAAAAACATTTCCATTTTTAATAGCAAAAAGAAAAGGGGCGTGTGTAGCGCGCAAAAATAGTGACTAGTATTTTAAAAATTCCTTACATTTCAAGGCAAGAGATTTGGGCTGTTATCGGCGTTCAATCGGTGTTAACCCCGAGTTAATCCTGATTGGATAGTTTCAACAGAATGTTAATAAATATTATTAATGATTGGACTTTCGTTAACTCAGTGTTGACACTGAGTGAACGCCGAAAACAGCCATTAATTTAAATTTAAAATCGTACATACATTTTCAGTAATTTTGAATATTGAAAGTGATCAGTTAATGTTTGGAAATGTTAGTTTAAAATCTCACGCATACATTGCAGATTGATTTGAGAATATACATGTTAAGGTTAAAAGTGTTAATTCACACAACATTTTGAGATTAGAAGTTTTAATATAAATTTTAAATTACATTTGCATTCATATTTTAAAAACTAAAATTTTATGATTTAATGATTCACATGTCAATTAGGATAAAGATTCAAAGATAACAGTATTAAGGAGGTTCTAACCTGTGATAAAAATTATCATTTAAATTTCGCGCTCAAATTTAATGTGTATAGTGCATGCAACGTTGCCGAACGTTATAAGTGTTGTTTATATTTTTAGATGAAACGTAAATTTTGTTTACAAATTGATTTATTGTAAATCTCAGTTACCTATTGACAATTGTTTTAACAGATATGTAATTATTGCATATCGGTTTAGTATTTAAAAAATTTAGATCAATATCTGTTCATTTAATACTTTGCAGTTTGTAAATATATATGACAAACTACTCAATTCCCATAAGACTCAATGTTAAATGTTGAAAATCAAAAATGTTTATAATTTTTTTCATAGGTACCTAGAGATTACAAAAATTTAACTACGCCTTTATATTAACTTTATCTTGTTGCTCGTAAGATTTTATCAAAATCTGTTCATTAAATCAATTATCGATAGAACCTCCTTAATTACATTTTTTAGAAATTTTCATTTTCGAATAATATTTATTTGTTATGTTAGTTTTTAGAAAAGTCCAATGAAAATTTTATAAATTGCTTTTCGTTTGAAGAAATATTTATGATAATTATAATAATCCTAAATCATACATTGGGAAAAAATTTTCGTTAATTTATTATTTAAAGAATTTATTTCTTTTAGAATTTTTTTTTAAACATTTGTAGTCACCCTTCCCTTCTCTCAAAGAAAGAATACGCAAAATAATTTTAATTATTCTTTCTATGTTGAGAAAAAAAAAATTCGTATGTTTTGTAAAATTTAGATAGAAATTCCATTTTTGGAGAAACAGATGTGTCTAAAAATTTATAGAGAAATCTGCTTTTTTATCTGTTTTCAAAAATTTTCTTATGTCATGTTATTTCAATTTGAAAGATAATCAAAAAATCTAAAAAAAATATAATTATTAAAAGGTTTATTAACGAATTGTTTAAGGTATTCTGCTAATACGTGATGAGACCTTTCTAATAAACCGTTTGACTGTGGATGAAAAGATGTGGTTTTAAATTGTCGAATACGAAAACGTTTTGCGAGTCGTTTTATTAATCCTTTGAGGACCAGTGTTGCTTTCAGGCAACATGAACATTTTTTTGTTAACTTGTGCATAAAGTTTTTAATTTTCAAAATTGAATATTGAAACAATAATTTTCACATAGTCTGAAAAATTTCGTATGACAGACACTGGTCTTCAAATAAAAAACTTCAATAACTGTCCCTGAAAAGTTTCCTTAAAAATCAAAAATCGCGATTTTTTAAGAAAGAATTTGGTCCTCAAAGGGTTAAGTTGCTTAAAAAATTTGTACCCTGATCTGTTAAAACACCTTTAGGAGATCCGAAAATGCAAATAAATTTTTTAACAAATGCATCTGCAATGGTGCTAGCTTGTTGATTTGGTAAAAGGTACTACGATAGATTATTTCGTTAAACAATCTTGTATATTTAAAATACATTCGTTACCACATTCAGTTGCTGGTAGGGGACCTACAATATCCATTAAAATTTTCTCAAATGCACTTCCTGGGGTATCAGTAATAATCATTGGATTTTTAGTCTTTACTCGAACTAATTTCTTTAATTGACATTGCAAACAAATTTGTATATATTTCTGAATATCGAGTTTCATATTTTCCCAAAAATATTTGTGCCTAATTCTGTTATAAGTTTTTGTTACTCCTTTGTGACCACCTAAGGCAGAAGAATGTGCTTCCTCAATCAAAATTTGGCTTTGTTCATTTGTTGCATATTGCACCATAACCTTTACAAATAATTATTGTAGTGCTAGAATTCTGAAAAGTTTTCTTTAAAATTAATTCAATGTCTTGACAATTAACGTGATTTATAACAGCTGTTTTCGCAATACTAACCGACCATAATTTAAATTTTTCAGTTAAGTTTTTAAATGATTGGATTGTTAATTTAATGTTATTTGTTATTTGAGTAATACTTTCGCTTGAATCTGAGGTAATTGGTAATGCAATGTGTAAAAAGTTATTTCCCCTTTTAATTTCTTTAGCTTCATTTAGTAAAAGATTTTTAAATTGTGGGAGTTCATTCTGTTTAAAAAGACTTGAGGAACCATTATCCATAGGGGTGCCTGTTGTCGATAAAAAGTATGCATAATTATCTTTCCGCATTCTTAACTGGTCTTTACATTCAACTATATTGCTATGCGAGGGTCGACTTGTTGATTTTTCTATGTCACCTGTATGATGTGCGTTTAGAAGGGAACCACTAGAAAACTCAGGAGGGGGTTCGGGCGGAGGACGTTCCTCTTCATCCGACAGCTGTGTTTTCGTATAAAAATCAATATTCTCTGTATCTACTATTTCTCCTAATGCATTACTTTCGGCTTTATTTTCAACTTCATCGTAATCTTCGAAACTATCATCACTGAATTCTTCACTAGAACTAGAATTATTTTCACGAAAATCATTTTTTGATTGATTAATATTATCATAATTTACAAATTCTAAATCACTTTCACTTGATTCACTGTCATTATCTTGAAAGTTTTTCTTCGTTTTCTTATAAAATTTTTCACTTTTCGAATTGTCACTTGAATTAATTCTTTTCTTTTGATTATTTTCAATATAATTTTTACGCGGTCTGCCTCTTTTTCTTTTAGTTAAATCTTCATTAATATCTTCATTATAATTTATTTTTCTTAATTTTTCACGATTTCGCAGATTTCGAACATTTTTTTGAACTGAACTAGATTTTTTATTTTTAGAATTCTTTATTTCTTCTTGGATTTGATTTCATAGTTTTTCTTCGATTTGCACTTTTTCTTGAACTTGATTTCGTACACTTTCTTGATTCCGAATTAATTTTTGACTTTGTAAGTTTCGTTTAACACTTCGTAGATTTTCGACGCCTTTTGACACTAAATTTCGCACTTTATCTTAAACTGGATTTCGTAATTTTTTCGCACTTTCTTTAAATTGATTTATTTTTTTGACTTTGTAAATTTCGCGTAATTTCACCAAATTGATCAAAAGTTTTTAATTTTTCTTTCGATTTTGAATTTTTTACTTTTTCTTTAATGTTTTTCGAATTAAAATTTATAATTTCTTGATTCATTTTCTTTGATTTACCTTTAGTAGTAATAGCATTGAATTTTTCATTTTTCACTGGTAATTTTACCGCAATCAAATTTTGACAAAGATTTTAACTTTTTCGTTTTTCGTAGTATCAGAGATCACATTAATTATTCCCGTGCAGAAATTGCCCACCCGGGCTCTGACCCCGCATGAAACCGCACACACTGTGGTCACATTTATAATGGCTGTTTTCGGCACTCACCCAGGGTTAACCCCGAGTTAAATATTATCCAATCATCAAAAACATTCTGTTGGTCTAACCAATCACCATTAACCCGGAGTTAACTCGGGGCGAGTGCCGAAAACAGCCAATATGACTTGATTTTTCTTCAATTTCATCGTAGTTAATTTCTTCGTCACTAAATAAATTATCAACATTATTTTCACTATAATAATCACTTTCATCATTTTTACCTTCGTCATCATCGTAGTCATCTTCTTCATTATCATAATAATCTTCTTATTTTTCATCTTCTTCATTTATTTGAATTTCATTTTGGAGACTTTTGACAATTTTTACTGGGTTGCGAGATAATGCGTCTGAATTAACGTTTATTTTCCCTGCTTTATATACCATATCAAAATCGTATTCTGCTAATTTAAGTTTCCATCTTGTTACACGAGAGCAATGATCACTTGAATTTTGAAACCATAATAGAGGTTTATGGTCAGCCACAATTTTAAATTTTCTTCCGTAAAGAAAATGTCTAAAATGTAGAACACAATACACAATCGCGAGAGCTTCTTTATTATAAGTATCGAATTTAACTTCATGTTCATTTAGAGATCTTGGTGCGTAAGCAATAAGTTTATCTTTTCCAATTTCGCCTTGAGATAAAATTCCGCCAATAGCAAAACCTGATGCGTCGGTAGTTAGAATAAAGGGTTGATCAAAATCTGGTCTTTGCAATAAAGGTTGTTCACAAAGTTCTTCTTTTAATTTATCGAAAGCTTCTTGTTGTTTTTCACTCCATTTAAAAATCACATTCTTTTTCAACAATTGGTTTAACTCTCTGCTGATGCTAACGACCGTTATCGTCAAAAATCGTCATTCTGGACGCCTGGTGGGGACTATGGGAGTTACGTGCTTTGGCGATAGAGTGGGGATAAGTTAGCATTAGCAGAGGGTTAAAGGTCCCGATTTTTCAGAAAATTTTTCAATAAAACGTCTAATATCCTGCTAAGCCTAAAAATTGTTTTATGTTTTTAACGTTTTTGGGAGTTGGAAAATTTTTAACCGCACTAATTTTTTTTGGATCTGGTCTAACTCCATTATTGTCAATAATGTGTCCCAAATAAACTACTTCAGGTCTGAGAAACTCACATTTATCCGGTTGCAATTTTAAATTAGCTACTTTTAGTCGATTCATAAAGTTCTTAAATTTTTCTTGATGTTCTTCTAAAGAATTTGCAAAAATAACTACATTATCTAAATAGACAAATAGCTCAGTACCAATGAGACCAGAAAGGCAAGAATTCATTAATCTTTGAAAACAACTTGGGGCATTTTTCAGTCCAAATGGCATGCGGTCAAATTCATAATGACCATAAGGTGTTGAAAAGTCAGTTTGGTTTGAATCTTTTGGATTCATTTTAATTTGGTAGAAACCTGAAGCTAAATCAAAGACAGAAAAATATTGGGCATTTCCGAGGGTTTCAAGTACCTCATTAATATTTGTCAATGGAAAAAGTTAGTAATTGTTTTTTCATTTAATTTGCAAAAATCGAGTACCATTCGCCATTTTTGCTTCCTCATAAAGGAAGCCTTATAGTGATGTCGATTTCCGAATTTTTTAGAATCAATTATTTTTACAAATTTTCAAGTGTAGTATATATAATTCGTCGAGAGGAACAAATGTCCGGATGTATGTGTGTATGTATGTGTGTGTGTGTGTGTGTGTGTGTATGTCACCGATTCTTGTGGACAAATTTTCTCTTACACGTCTTGACGGATTTTGATAAAATTTTGTAGGTGTATTACGGTCACGAATACCAAAAATCAGACAGAAGGATTTTCGAAAATATCTAAAAAAAAAATTTTTTTCAACAATTTTTTAATTTTTGAAAAAATTAATTTTTGGATTTTTTAAAATAACTTTTTTCTATATTAAAATTTTCATTAATTCTTGTCAAAATTGCATTCCTGACATAAAAACGAATTGATTCATATATATAAAGTATATATTTTATCAATATTTATAGAATTAATAAATATTTTAGATTTTCATAAAAAAATTGAAATTTTGTATTTTTTGAAATTTTATCTTAATACTTTAAATCATTAATTTTTTTTTTGATTTATTAAAAAGAAGATTTATTAATTATATTTAATAAACTATTATAATTATTTAACTTTTAAAATTATATATAATAATATATATGACGGGTTCCACGTTAAGTGACCCAGGTCAAAATTTTAAATGTTTGGGATCGGGTAAAAATTTTGCAGAAACAATAGTCCTATTAGATACAATTAAAAATACCAAATATTATTAATTTATTTAAACAAATATAAAAACTGGAGGGGGTCAAAGTTTAAATTTTTGGTCTAACATGGAATATTTGAAAAATTTGTAGTTTCTTTAAAACAAAACGAAAATACGTTTTCTATTTTGGGTTTTTCTGATGCTTTTCAACACTTTCTAATGGTGTAAACAAATGTAGAGAAAAAAAATGTTTGACCTTGAAAAATTAAATTAAAAAATAAAATTTCATTTTTTCTTCAAATGGACAGTTTTTATTTAAAAAAAAAAAATTTTATCATAAAGGTGAGGTTTTTTCCTAAAAAAAATGTATAGGTCAAAACGTGGGACAAGAACTTTTAACTGGTCAAAATAAACATTTACTTCTGCAATCCACCGCCCCTGCGCGTTGTTGGGCTATATATTGTTTATAACAATTGAAATAAATTATTTTATCCTTTATTAATTATCTGGTGGTCATATTGGATGAATTTAAATTTATTTAGATCATGTGCATCAACGGAATAAGAAAAAAAACCTCCTTTTTTAAAAAAGTGTATTAATTTGTTAACTTTGATTTAAAAAAAATTATAAATAATTAAAATCTCCAAAATCGGCCTCGAAGGATGTCTTAAGAATTTATTCCCCTTTAATTTAAGACAAAGAACACTCAAATCGGTTAAAAATTGTAAGCTATAGACATTTTTTAATAGTAAATTGTAAAAAAAATTCCACTGTGGGACGGTGCACGGCAGAAGTAAATGCTTAATTTGACCAGTTAAAAGTTCTTGTCCCACGTTTTGACCTATACATTTTTTTTAGGAAAAAACCTCACCTTTATGATAAAATTTTTTTAAAAAAAATAAAAACTGCCCATTTGATAAAAAAATGAAATTTTATTTTTTAATTTAATTTTTCAAGGTCAAACAATTTTTTTTCTCTACATTTGTTCACACTATTAGAAAGTGTTGAAAAACAGCAGCAAAACCCAAAATAGAAAACGTATTTTCGTTTTGTTTTACAGAAACTACAAATTTTTCAAATATTCCATGTAAATTTTTGACCTGGGTCACTTGACGTGGAACCCGTCATATTGAGGAAGCTTAATGGTCATGAAATGAACAACTTGTTTATTTCCTAAGGAGTCGGCTTTCTTTGGCACAATTCAAACTGGGGAGTTATATGGAGATTGAGAAGGTTTAATTATTTTGTTTTTTAAGAGTTCACTTGTTTGTTTTAAAAGTTCTTCTTTTTATGCACAGGTGGAAATCGATATTGATGTGTAAAAACTGGTTCTTCGTCTTTAGTAGGAATATTGTGTTGGAGAACGTTAGTAGATGTAAGATATTCACCAGGTAAATAATGAATAAATAAATTAATTAATTAATTCTTTCTTTACCCGTTAATGTATAAAATCAGATTTCTGATTTTTGTGGATACACGAAATTATCTAATAATTTTTCTGCTGTACAATTTTCAATGTTTAAAATTCTGAGCCTAAAACTCCAACTTCTTCTATAAGAACTTCGTTAGGTATGATATTGAAAATAGTTAGGTAATCGAACATTTTTAATTTTATTTGTCCAATTCATCGATTTTCCTTTTTTTCCTACAGAAAATTTAAAAAACTTGATTTTCGACTAAATTCATGAAATTTATTTATTTTCCATCTAAAAATTATACGCGAAAAAAAGTTTTTAATCGAATTTGAAAATTTTTCTAAGTTTAAAAATCGTCGTTTTTTTTTTTTTTTTTTGCTATAGGAAATTTAAGAATTTTGAAATTCGTCGATTTCTTCGAATTTTCTTCTTCAGAAAATTTTCGGAATTGTAAATTTCGACTGCATTCGTTATTGATTTTCATTTTCATACTGAATTAAAAACGAAAATTCAGTTTCTAAACGAGTTTAAAAATTTCTGGAAAAAAAAAATTTATCGATTTTTCGATTTTTTCTACAGAAAATGTTCAAAAGTTGATTTTCGACTACATGCATGAAATGTATTCATTTTCTATCTAAATTATACGCGAAATATAAGTAGTTATTAAGCGAATTTGAAATTTTTTGAAAATTTAATAATCGCTGTTTTTTTCGTTTTTTTTCTATAGGAAATTTTAAAATGTTGAATTTCGTCGATTTCTTCAAATTTTCTTCTTCAGAAAATTTTCGGAATCGTAAAATTCGACTGAATTCTTTAATTATTTTATTTTCAAACTAAATTATAAACAAAAATCCAGTTTCTGAATAAGTTTAAAAATTTCTAAAAAAAAATTCATCGATTTTTCCTTTTTTTACAGAAAATTTAAAAAACTTGATTTTTGACTAAATTTATTAAATTTATTCATTTTCCATCTGAATTATACGCGAGAAATAAGTTTTTTATTAAATTTAAAATTTTTTTCAAAATTTAAAATTCGTCGTTTTTTCTTTTTTTATCTATAGGAAATTTAAAATTTTGTCGATTTCTTCGAATTTTCTTCTTCAGAAAATTATCTAAATCGTAAATTTCGACTGAATTTGTTATTTATTTTCATTTTCAAACAAAATTATAAACGAAAATTCTAAATGGTCGATGCTCGGGTGATGTTCCAGCTAACTTTACATTTATAAATTCAAACGTTGCAAGTGTAATCGACCTTGTCTGGTGCACTTTCGCGGCCCTTCCTCTTGTTCAGAACATACATGTACTCCTTTTAGCTACTTCCTCTGATCATTTTCCATTAAGTTTAAATCTCTCATTTTCATGTTCTGATTTTTTAATAAAAATAAAGCAGATTCTTTTTTCTTAAACATGGCAAATGGAGAGGAGGTGGCTAGTTTGGATTGTGACATAGATGATCTTAATTTTTAATTTTTGTTTCTACGGTCCGGGAATTATATATATATGCCTATGAATCAAATTATTTGATAATTTTAATCCTATACGACAAATAATTCTATTATTTATTTTTTACATTCTCATCACATAAGAAGGTATTAGTTTTGGTCGAATTTTGACTTTTGCTAATTTTATGAAATCTTTACGTTTTGAGGTGCCCTGAGTCCAAAAAACATGGTCCGGCGAGTGCGTCTGTCTGTGTGTCTGTCTGTCTGTTCGCTGTCTGTCTGTCCGTCTGTAGACGGTAATATGTTGTTCCCACGATAACTTTTGAAAAACTTATCGGATCGTTTTTAAATTCAACACACTTAAACTTGGTGTAAAAATGAAGGCTAAGTTCGTTAACCAGCCATTTTTGTTAAAAACTACAAAAACTACTGTAGTTTCAAAATTTTAAAAAATCAATTTTTTCAAATTTTAGAATTTTTAACTTTATTTTATTTTAGATTAGAAAAATACAAACAACTTTTCTCTATAACATTTTTTCATAAAAACTTAATTTTCGAAGTTATAGTCTCTTAAATGGTCAAAAAAAATTAAAAAATCCTAAAATAACACTAAAAATCGAATTTTTTTAAAGGAATAAAAATCAGTCAATTGATTTTGACATATTCTCACCCTAAAATACTTGAAAAACATACTTGAACACAAAAAACTCGTAATTTCCAGAAAAATCACTCTCTATATATATTTTTTGTGCACTTTTTTGATAAAAAATCAATATTCCGACTTCATTATCTCCGACGTTCTTGCATATGCGATTTTGCTACTAAAGACTTTTTTTCTCGGCTTTGCATCAGCTACAACTTTGCTGTTGACAACTTTTTGCCCAACGCAAAACTTTTCGAGTTATTTTTTAAAAACTGTCAAAAAACTAAATTTTTTACATTCTCATCAGATGGGAAGGTATTAGTTTTGGTCGAATTTTGACTTTTGCTAATTTTATGAAATCTTTACGTTTTGAGGTGCCCTGAGTCCGAAAAACATGGTCCGGCGAGTGCGTCTGTCTGTCTGTCTGTCCGCTGTCTGTCTGTCCGTCTGTAGACGGTAATATGTTGTTCCCACGATAACTTTTGAAAAACTTATCGGATCGTTTTTAAATTCAACACACTTAAACTTTGTGTAAAAATGAAGGCTAAGTTTGTTAACCAGCTATTTTCGTTGAAAACTACAAAAACTACGGTAGTTTCAAAATTTTGAAAAATCAGGTTTTTCAAATTTCAGAATTTTTAACTTTATTTTATTTTAGATTAGAAAAATACAAACAACTTTTCTCTATAACATTTTTTCATAAAAACTCAATTTTCGAAGTTATAGTCTCTTAAATGGTCAAAAAAACTTAAAAAATCCTAAAATAACACTAAAAATCGAATTTTTTTAAAGGAATAAAAATCAGTCAATTGATTTTGACATATTCTTACCCTAAAATACTTGAAAAACATACTTGAACACAAAAAACTCGTAATTTCCAGAAAAATCACTCTCTATATATATTTTACATTCTCATCACATGAGAAGGTATTAGTTTTGGTCGAATTTTGACTTTTGCTAATTTTATGAAATCTTTACGTTTTGAGGTGCCCTGAGTCCGAAAAACATGGTCCGGCAAGTGCGTCTTTTTGTGTGTCTGTCTGTCTGTCTGTCAGTCCGCTGTCTGTCTGTCCGTCTGTAGACGGTAATATGTTGTTCCCACGATAACTTTTGAAAAACTTATCGGATCGTTTTTAAATTCAACACACGTAAACTTGGTGTAAAAATGATTTCTAAGTTCGTTAACCAGCCATTTTCGTTAAAAACTACAAAAACTACGGTAGTTTCAAAATTTTGAAAAATCAATTTTTTCAAATTTCAGAATTTTTAACTTTATTTTATTTTAGATTAGAAAAATACAAACAACTTGAAACAACATACTTGAACACAAAAAACTCGTAATTTCCAGAAAAATCACTCTCTATATATATTTTTTGTGCACTTTTTTGATAAGAAATCAATATTCCGACTTCATTATCTCCGACGTTCTTGCATATGCGATTTTGCTACTAGAGACTTTTTTTCTCGGCTTTGCATCAGCTACAACTTTGCTGTTGACAACTTTTTGCCTAACGCAAAACTTTTCCAGTTATTTTTTAAAAACTGTAAAAAACTAAATTTTTTACATTCTCATCACATGAGAAGGTATTAGTTTTGGTCGAATTTTGACTTTTGCTAATTTTATAAAATGTTTACGTTTTGAGGTGCCCTGAGTCAGAAAAACATGGTCCGGCGAGTGCGTCTGTCTGTGTGTCTGTCTGTCTGTCCGTCTGTAGACGGTAATATGTTGTTCCCACGATAACTTTTGAAAAACTTATCGGATCGTTTTTAAATTCAACACACTTAAACTTGGTGTAAAAATGAAGGCTAAGTTCGTTAACCAGCCATTTTCGTTGAAAACTACAAAAACTACGGTAGTTTCAAAATTTTAAAAAATCAATTTTTTCAAATTTGAGAATTTTTAACTTTATTTTATTTTAGATTCGAAAAATACAAACAACTTTTCTCTATAACATTTTTTCATAAAAACTTAATTTTCGAAGTTATAGTCTCTTAAATGGTCAAAAAAACTTAAAAAATCCTAAAATAACACTAAAAATCGAATTTTTTTAAAGGAATAAAAATCAGTCAATTGATTTTGACATATTCTCACCCTAAAATACTTGAAAAACATACTTGAACACAAAAAACTCGTAATTTCCAGAAAAATCACTCTCTATATATATTTTTTGTGCACTTTTTTGATAAGAAATCAATATTCCGACTTCATTATCTCCGACGTTCTTGCATATGCGATTTTGCTACTAAAGACTTTTTTTCTCGGCTTTGCATCAGCTACAACTTTGCTGTTGACAACTTTTTGCCCAACGCAAAACTTTTCGAGTTATTTTTTAAAAACTGTCAAAAAACTAAATTTTTTACATTCTCATCAGATGGGAAGGTATTAGTTTTGGTCGAATTTTGACTTTTGATAATTTTATGAAATCTTTACGTTTTGAGGTGCCCTAAGTCCGAAAAACATGGTCCGGCGAGTGCGTCTGTCTGTCTGTCTGTCCGCTGTCTGTCTGTCCGTCTGTAGACGGTAATATGTTGTTCCCACGATAACTTTTGAAAAACTTATCGGATCGTTTTTAAATTCAACACACTTAAACTTTGTGTAAAAATGAAGGCTAAGTTTGTTAACCAGCTATTTTCGTTGAAAACTACAAAAACTACGGTAGTTTCAAAATTTTGAAAAATCAGGTTTTTCAAATTTCAGAATTTTTAACTTTATTTTATTTTAGATTAGAAAAATACAAACAACTTTTCTCTATAACATTTTTTCATAAAAACTCAATTTTCGAAGTTATAGTCTCTTAAATGGTCAAAAAAACTTAAAAAATCCTAAAATAACACTAAAAATCGAATTTTTTTAAAGGAATAAAAATCAGTCAATTGATTTTGACATATTCTTACCCTAAAATACTTGAAAAACATACTTGAACACAAAAAACTCGTAATTTCCAGAAAAATCACTCTCTATATATATTTTTTGTGCACTTTTTTGATAAAAAATCAATATTCCGACTTCATTATCTCCGACGTTCTTGCATATGCGATTTTGCTACCAGAGACTTTTTTTCTCGGCTTTGCATCAGCTACAACTTTGCTGTTGACAACTTTTTGCCCAACGCAAAACTTTTCGAGTTATTTTTTAAAAACTGTCAAAAAACTCAATTTTTTACATTCTCATCACATGGGAAGGTATTAGTTTTTGTCGAATTTTGACTTTTGCTAATTTTATAAAATCTTTACGTTTTGAGGTGCCCTGAGTCCGAAAAACATGGTCCGGCGAGTGCGTCTGTCTGTGTGTCTGTCTGTCTGTCTGTCTGTCCGCTGTCTGTCTGTCCGTCTGTAGACGGTAATATGTTGTTCCCACGATAACTTTTGAAAAACTTATCGGATCGTTTTTAAATTCAACACACTTAAACTTGGTGTAAAAATGAAGGCTAAGTTCGTTAACCAGACATTTTCGTTAAAAACTACAAAAAATAAGGTAGTTTCAAAATTTTGAAAAATCAATTTTTTCAAATTTCAGAATTTTTAACTTTATTTTATTTTAGATTAGAAAAATACAAACAACTTTTCTTTATAACATTTTTTCATAAAAACTCAATTTTCGAAGTTATAGTCCCTTAAATGGTCAAAAAAACTTAAAAAATCCTAAAATAACACTAAAAATCAAATTTTTTTAAAGGAATAAAAATCAGTCAATTGATTTTGACATATTCTCACCCTAAAATACTTGAAAAACATACTTGAACACAAAAAACTCGTAATTTCTAGAAAAATCACTCTCTATATATATTTTTT
This sequence comes from Leptopilina heterotoma, assembly GCF_015476425.1. Classification (NCBI taxonomy): domain Eukaryota; kingdom Metazoa; phylum Arthropoda; class Insecta; order Hymenoptera; family Figitidae; genus Leptopilina; species Leptopilina heterotoma. The sequence goes on from NW_025111145.1 coordinate 55,318, forward strand.
GTGCACTTTTTTGATAAAAAATCAATATTCCGACTTCATTATCTCCGACGTTCTTGCATATGCGATTTTACTACCACAGACTTTTTTTCTCGGCTTTGCATCAGCTACAACTTTGCTGTTGACAACTTTTTGCCCAACGCAAAACTTTTCGAGTTATTTTTTAAAAACTGTCAAAAAACTAAATTTTTTACATTCTTATCACATGAGAAGGTATTAGTTTTGGTCGAATTTTGACTTTTGCTAATTTTATGAAATCTTTACGTTTTGAGGTGCCCTGAGTCCGAAAAACATGGTCCGGCGAGTGCGTCTGTCTGTGTGTCTGTCTGTCTGTCTGTCCGCTGTCTGTCTGTCCGTCTGTAGACGGTAATATGTTGTTCCCACGATAACTTTTGAAAAACTTATCGGATCGTTTTTAAATTCAACACACTTAAACTTGGTGTAAAAATGAAGGCTAAGTTCGTTAACCAGACATTTTCGTTAAAAACTACAAAAAATACGGTAGTTTCAAAATTTTGAAAAATCAATTTTTTCAAATTTCAGAATTTTTAACTTTATTTTATTTTAGATTAGAAAAATACAAACAACTTTTCTCTATAACATTTTTTCATAAAAACTTAATTTTCGAAGTTATAGTCTCTTAAATGGTCAAAAAAACTTAAAAAATCCTAAAATAACACTAAAAATCGAATTTTTTTAAAGGAATAAAAATCAGTCAATTGATTTTGACATATTCTCACCCTAAAATACTTGAAAAACATACTTGAACACAAAAAACTCGTAATTTCCAGAAAAATCACTCTCTATATATATTTTTTGTGCACTTTTTTGATAAAAAATCAATATTCCGACTTCATTATCTCCGACGTTCTTGCATATGCGATTTTGCTACCTAGAGACTTTTTTTCTCGGCTTTGCATCAGCTACAATCTTTGCTGTTGACAACTTTTTGCCCAACGCAAAACTTTTCGAGTTATTTTTTAAAAACTGTTAAAAAACTAAATTTTTTACATTCTCATCACATGGGAAGGTATTAGTTTTGGTCGAATTTTGACTTTTGCTAATTTTATGAAATCTTTACGTTTTGAGGTGCCCTGAGTCCGAAAAACATGGTCCGGCAAGTGCGTCTTTTTGTGTGTCTGTCTGTCTGTCTGTCAGTCCGCTGTCTGTCTGTCCGTCTGTAGACGGTAATATGTTGTTCCCACGATAACTTTTGAAAAACTTATCGGATCGTTTTTAAATTCAACACACTTAAACTTGGTGTAAAAATGAAGGCTAAGTTCGTTAACCAGACATTTTCGTTAAAAACTACAAAAAATACGGTAGTTTCAAAATTTTGAAAAATCAATTTTTTTAAATTTCAGAATTTTTAACTTTATTTTATTTTAGATTAGAAAAATACAAACAACTTTTCTCTATAACATTTTTTCATAAAAACTCAATTTTCGAAGTTATAGTCCCTTAAATGGTCAAAAAAACTTAAAAAATCCTAAAATAACACTAAAAATCGAATTTTTTTAAAGGAATAAAAATCAGTCAATTGATTTTGACATATTCTCACCCTAAAATACTTGAAAAACATACTTGAACACAAAAAACTCGTAATTTCTAGAAAAATCACTCTCTATATATATTTTTTGTGCACTTTTTTGATAAAAAATCAATATTCCGACTTCATTATCTCCGACGTTCTTGCATATGCGATTTTACTACCCAAGACTTTTTTCTCGGCTTTGCATCAGCTACAACTTTGCTGTTGACAACTTTTTGCCCAACGCAAAACTTTTCGAGTTATTTTTTAAAAACTGTCAAAAAACTAAATTTTTTACATTCTCATCACATGAGAAGGTATTAGTTTTGGTCGAATTTTGACTTTTGCTAATTTTATGAAATCTTTACGTTTTGAGGTGCCCTGAGTCCGTAAAAACATGGTCCGGCGAGTGCGTCTGTCTGTGTGTCTGTCTGTCTGTCTGTCCGTCTGTAGACGGTAATATGTTGTTCCCACGATAACTTTTGAAAAACTTATCGGATCGTTTTTAAATTCAACACACTTAAACTTGGTGTAAAAATGAAGGCTAAGTTCGTTAACCAGCCATTTTCGTTAAAAACTACAAAAACTACGGTAGTTTCAAAATTTTGAAAAATCAATTTTTTCAAATTTCAGAATTTTTAACTTTATTTTATTTTAGATTAGAAAAATACAAACAACTTTTCTCTATAACATTTTTTCATAAAAACTCAATTTTCGAAGTTATAGTCCCTTAAATGGTCAAAAAAACTTAAAAAATCCTAAAATAACACTAAAAATCGAATTTTTTTAAAGGAATAAAAATCAGTCAATTGATTTTGACATATTCTCACCCTAAAATACTTGAAAAACATACTTGAACACAAAAAACTCGTAATTTCTAGAAAAATCACTCTCTATATATATTTTTTGTGCACTTTTTTGATAAAAAATCAATATTCCGACTTCATTATCTCCGACGTTCTTGCATATGCGATTTTACTACCAGAGACTTTTTTTCTCGGCTTTGCATCAGCTACAACTTTGCTGTTGACAACTTTTTGCCCAACGCAAAACTTTTCGAGTTATTTTTTAAAAACTGTCAAAAAACTAAATTTTTTACATTCTCATCACATGAGAAGGTATTAGTTTTGGTCGAATTTTGACTTTTGCTAATTTTATGAAATCTTTACGTTTTGAGGTGCCCTGAGTCCGAAAAACATGGTCCGGCGAGTGCGTCTGTCTGTGTCTGTCTGTCTGTCGCTGTCTGTCTGTCCGTCTGTAGACGGTAATATGTTGTTCCCACGATAACTTTTGAAAAACTTATCGGATCGTTTTTAAATTCAACACACTTAAACTTGGTGTAAAAATGAAGGCTAAGTTCGTTAACCAGACATTTTCGTTAAAAACTACAAAAAATACGGTAGTTTCAAAATTTTGAAAAATCAATTTTTTCAAATTTCAGAATTTTTAACTTTATTTTATTTTAGATTAGAAAAATACAAACAACTTTTCTCTATAACATTTTTTCATAAAAACTCAATTTTCGAAGTTATAGTCCCTTAAATGGTCAAAAAAACTTAAAAAATCCTAAAATAACACTAAAAATCGAATTTTTTTAAAGGAATAAAAATCAGTCAATTGATTTTGACATATTCTCACCCTAAAATACTTGAAAAACATACTTGAACACAAAAAACTCGTAATTTCTAGAAAAATCACTCTCTATATATATTTTTTGTGCACTTTTTTGATAAAAAATCAATATTCCGACTTCATTATCTCCGACGTTCTTGCATATGCGATTTTACTACCAGAGACTTTTTTTCTCGGCTTTGCATCAGCTACAACTTTGCTGTTGACAACTTTTTGCCCAACGCAAAACTTTTCGAGTTATTTTTTAAAAACTGTCAAAAAACTAAATTTTTTACATTCTCATCACATGAGAAGGTATTAGTTTTGGTCGAATTTTGACTTTTGCTAATTTTATGAAATCTTTACGTTTTGAGGTGCCCTGAGTCCGAAAAACATGGTCCGGCGAGTGCGTCTGTCTGTGTGTCTGTCTGTCTGTCTGTCCGCTGTCTGTCTGTCCGTCTGTAGACGGTAATATGTTGTTCCCACGATAACTTTTGAAAAACTTATCGGATCGTTTTTAAATTCAACACACTTAAACTTGGTGTAAAAATGAAGGCTAAGTTCGTTAACCAGACATTTTCGTTAAAAACTACAAAAAATACGGTAGTTTCAAAATTTTGAAAAATCAATTTTTTCAAATTTCAGAATTTTTAACTTTATTTTATTTTAGATTAGAAAAATACAAACAACTTTTCTCTATAACATTTTTTCATAAAAACTCAATTTTCGAAGTTATAGTCCCTTAAATGGTCAAAAAAACTTAAAAAATCCTAAAATAACACTAAAAATCGAATTTTTTTAAAGGAATAAAAATCAGTCAATTGATTTTGACATATTCTCACCCTAAAATACTTGAAAAACATACTTGAACACAAAAAACTCGTAATTTCTAGAAAAATCACTCTCTATATATATTTTTTGTGCACTTTTTTGATAAAAAATCAATATTCCGACTTCATTATCTCCGACGTTCTTGCATATGCGATTTTACTACCAGAGACTTTTTTTCTCGGCTTTGCATCAGCTACAACTTTGCTGTTGACAACTTTTTGCCCAACGCAAAACTTTTCGAGTTATTTTTTAAAAACTGTCAAAAAACTAAATTTTTTACATTCTCATCACATGAGAAGGTATTAGTTTTGGTCGAATTTTGACTTTTGCTAATTTTATGAAATCTTTACGTTTTGAGGTGCCCTGAGTCCGAAAAACATGGTCCGGCGAGTGCGTCTGTCTGTGTGTCTGTCTGTCTGTCTGTCCGTCTGTAGACGGTAATATGTTGTTCCCACGATAACTTTTGAAAAACTTATCGGATCGTTTTTAAATTCAACACACTTAAACTTGGTGTAAAAATGAAGGCTAAGTTCGTTAACCAGACATTTTCGTTAAAAACTACAAAAAATACGGTAGTTTCAAAATTTTGAAAAATCAATTTTTTCAAATTTCAGAATTTTTAACTTTATTTTATTTTAGATTAGAAAAATACAAACAACTTTTCTCTATAACATTTTTTCATAAAAACTCAATTTTCGAAGTTATAGTCCCTTAAATGGTCAAAAAAACTTAAAAAATCCTAAAATAACACTAAAAATCGAATTTTTTTAAAGGAATAAAAATCAGTCAATTGATTTTGACATATTCTCACCCTAAAATACTTGAAAAACATACTTGAACACAAAAAACTCGTAATTTCTAGAAAAATCACTCTCTATATATATTTTTTGTGCACTTTTTTGATAAAAAATCAATATTCCGACTTCATTATCTCCGACGTTCTTGCATATGCGATTTTACTACCAGAGACTTTTTTTCTCGGCTTTGCATCAGCTACAACTTTGCTGTTGACAACTTTTTGCCCAACGCAAAACTTTTCGAGTTATTTTTTAAAAACTGTCAAAAAACTAAATTTTTTACATTCTCATCACATGAGAAGGTATTAGTTTTGGTCGAATTTTGACTTTTGCTAATTTTATGAAATCTTTACGTTTTGAGGTGCCCTGAGTCCGAAAAACATGGTCCGGCGAGTGCGTCTGTCTGTGTGTCTGTCTGTCTGTCCGCTGTCTGTCTGTCCGTCTGTAGACGGTAATATGTTGTTCCCACGATAACTTTTGAAAAACTTATCGGATCGTTTTTAAATTCAACACACTTAAACTTGGTGTAAAAATGAAGGCTAAGTTCGTTAACCAGACATTTTCGTTAAAAACTACAAAAAATACGGTAGTTTCAAAATTTTGAAAAATCAATTTTTTCAAATTTCAGAATTTTTAACTTTATTTTATTTTAGATTAGAAAAATACAAACAACTTTTCTCTATAACATTTTTTCATAAAAACTCAATTTTCGAAGTTATAGTCCCTTAAATGGTCAAAAAAACTTAAAAAATCCTAAAATAACACTAAAAATCGAATTTTTTTAAAGGAATAAAAATCAGTCAATTGATTTTGACATATTCTCACCCTAAAATACTTGAAAAACATACTTGAACACAAAAAACTCGTAATTTCTAGAAAAATCACTCTCTATATATATTTTTTGTGCACTTTTTTGATAAAAAATCAATATTCCGACTTCATTATCTCCGACGTTCTTGCATATGCGATTTTACTACCAGAGACTTTTTTTCTCGGCTTTGCATCAGCTACAACTTTGCTGTTGACAACTTTTTGCCCAACGCAAAACTTTTCGAGTTATTTTTTAAAAACTGTCAAAAAACTAAATTTTTTACATTCTCATCACATGAGAAGGTATTAGTTTTGGTCGAATTTTGACTTTTGCTAATTTTATGAAATCTTTACGTTTTGAGGTGCCCTGAGTCCGAAAAACATGGTCCGGCGAGTGCGTCTGTCTGTGTGTCTGTCTGTCTGTCTGTCCGTCTGTAGACGGTAATATGTTGTTCCCACGATAACTTTTGAAAAACTTATCGGATCGTTTTTAAATTCAACACACTTAAACTTGGTGTAAAAATGAAGGCTAAGTTCGTTAACCAGACATTTTCGTTAAAAACTACAAAAAATACGGTAGTTTCAAAATTTTGAAAAATCAATTTTTTCAAATTTCAGAATTTTTAACTTTATTTTATTTTAGATTAGAAAAATACAAACAACTTTTCTCTATAACATTTTTTCATAAAAACTCAATTTTCGAAGTTATAGTCCCTTAAATGGTCAAAAAAACTTAAAAAATCCTAAAATAACACTAAAAATCGAATTTTTTTAAAGGAATAAAAATCAGTCAATTGATTTTGACATATTCTCACCCTAAAATACTTGAAAAACATACTTGAACACAAAAAACTCGTAATTTCTAGAAAAATCACTCTCTATATATATTTTTTGTGCACTTTTTTGATAAAAAATCAATATTCCGACTTCATTATCTCCGACGTTCTTGCATATGCGATTTTACTACCAGAGACTTTTTTTCTCGGCTTTGCATCAGCTACAACTTTGCTGTTGACAACTTTTTGCCCAACGCAAAACTTTTCGAGTTATTTTTTAAAAACTGTCAAAAAACTAAATTTTTTACATTCTCATCACATGAGAAGGTATTAGTTTTGGTCGAATTTTGACTTTTGCTAATTTTATGAAATCTTTACGTTTTGAGGTGCCCTGAGTCCGAAAAACATGGTCCGGCGAGTGCGTCTGTCTGTGTGTCTGTCTGTCTGTCTGTCTGTCTGTCTGTCTGTCCGTCTGTAGACGGTAATATGTTGTTCCCACGATAACTTTTGAAAAACTTATCGGATCGTTTTTAAATTCAACACACTTAAACTTGGTGTAAAAATGAAGGCTAAGTTCGTTAACCAGACATTTTCGTTAAAAACTACAAAAAATACGGTAGTTTCAAAATTTTGAAAAATCAATTTTTTCAAATTTCAGAATTTTTAACTTTATTTTATTTTAGATTAGAAAAATACAAACAACTTTTCTCTATAACATTTTTTCATAAAAACTCAATTTTCGAAGTTATAGTCCCTTAAATGGTCAAAAAAACTTAAAAAATCCTAAAATAACACTAAAAATCGAATTTTTTTAAAGGAATAAAAATCAGTCAATTGATTTTGACATATTCTCACCCTAAAATACTTGAAAAACATACTTGAACACAAAAAACTCGTAATTTCTAGAAAAATCACTCTCTATATATATTTTTTGTGCACTTTTTTGATAAAAAATCAATATTCCGACTTCATTATCTCCGACGTTCTTGCATATGCGATTTTACTACCAGAGACTTTTTTTCTCGGCTTTGCATCAGCTACAACTTTGCTGTTGACAACTTTTTGCCCAACGCAAAACTTTTCGAGTTATTTTTTAAAAACTGTCAAAAAACTAAATTTTTTACATTCTCATCACATGAGAAGGTATTAGTTTTGGTCGAATTTTGACTTTTGCTAATTTTATGAAATCTTTACGTTTTGAGGTGCCCTGAGTCCGAAAAACATGGTCCGGCGAGTGCGTCTGTCTGTGTGTCTGTCTGTCTGTCTGTCTGTCCGCTGTCTGTCTGTCCGTCTGTAGACGGTAATATGTTGTTCCCACGATAACTTTTGAAAAACTTATCGGATCGTTTTTAAATTCAACACACTTAAACTTGGTGTAAAAATGAAGGCTAAGTTCGTTAACCAGACATTTTCGTTAAAAACTACAAAAAATACGGTAGTTTCAAAATTTTGAAAAATCAATTTTTTCAAATTTCAGAATTTTTAACTTTATTTTATTTTAGATTAGAAAAATACAAACAACTTTTCTCTATAACATTTTTTCATAAAAACTCAATTTTCGAAGTTATAGTCCCTTAAATGGTCAAAAAAACTTAAAAAATCCTAAAATAACACTAAAAATCGAATTTTTTTAAAGGAATAAAAATCAGTCAATTGATTTTGACATATTCTCACCCTAAAATACTTGAAAAACATACTTGAACACAAAAAACTCGTAATTTCTAGAAAAATCACTCTCTATATATATTTTTTGTGCACTTTTTTGATAAAAAATCAATATTCCGACTTCATTATCTCCGACGTTCTTGCATATGCGATTTTACTACCAGAGACTTTTTTTCTCGGCTTTGCATCAGCTACAACTTTGCTGTTGACAACTTTTTGCCCAACGCAAAACTTTTCGAGTTATTTTTTAAAAACTGTCAAAAAACTAAATTTTTTACATTCTCATCACATGAGAAGGTATTAGTTTTGGTCGAATTTTGACTTTTGCTAATTTTATGAAATCTTTACGTTTTAAGGTGCCCTGAGTCCGAAAAACATGGTCCGGCGAGTGCGTCTGTCTGTGTGTCTGTCTGTCTGTCTGTCTGTCTGTCTGTCTGTCCGCTGTCTGTCTGTCCGTCTGTAGACGGTAATATGTTGTTCCCACGATAACTTTTGAAAAACTTATCGGATCGTTTTTAAATTCAACACACTTAAACTTGGTGTAAAAATGAAGGCTAAGTTCGTTAACCAGACATTTTCGTTAAAAACTACAAAAAATACGGTAGTTTCAAAATTTTGAAAAATCAATTTTTTCAAATTTCAGAATTTTGAACTTTATTTTATTTTAGATTAGAAAAATACAAACAACTTTTCTCTATAACATTTTTTCATAAAAACTCAATTTTCGAAGTTATAGTCCCTTAAATGGTCAAAAAAACTTAAAAAATCCTAAAATAACACTAAAAATCGAATTTTTTTTAAGGAATAAAAATCAGTCAATTGATTTTGACATATTCTCACCCTAAAATACTTGAAAAACATACTTGAACACAAAAAACTCGTAATTTCCAGAAAAATCACTCTCTATATATATTTTTTGTGCACTTTTTTGATAAAAAATCAATATTCCGACTTCATTATCTCCGACGTTCTTGCATATGCGATTTTACTACCAGAGACTTTTTTTCTCGGCTTTGCATCAGCTACAACTTTGCTGTTGACAACTTTTTGCCCAACGCAAAACTTTTCGAGTTATTTTTTAAAAACTGTCAAAAAACTAAATTTTTTACATTCTCATCACATGAGAAGGTATTAGTTTTGGTCGAATTTTGACTTTTGCTAATTTTATGAAATCTTTACGTTTTGAGGTGCCCTGAGTCCGAAAAACATGGTCCGGCGAGTGCGTCTGTCTGTCTGTCTGTCTGTCTGTCCGTCAGTAGACGGTAATATGTTGTTCCCACGATAACTTTTGAAAAACTTATCGGATCGTTTTTAAATTCAACACACTTAAACTTGGTGTAAAAATGAAGGCTAAGTTCGTTAGCCAGACATTTTCGTTAAAAACTACAAAAAATACGGTAGTTTCAAAATTTTGAAAAATCAATTTTTTCAAATTTCAGAATTTTTAACTTTATTTTATTTTAGATTAGAAAAATACAAACAACTTTTCTCTATAACATTTTTTCATAAAAACTCAATTTTCGAAGTTATAGTCCCTTAAATGGTCAAAAAAACTTAAAAAATCCTAAAATAACACTAAAAATCGAATTTTTTTAAAGGAATAAAAATCAGTCAATTGATTTTGACATATTCTCACCCTAAAATACTTGAAAAACATACTTGAACACAAAAAACTCGTAATTTCTAGAAAAATCACTCTCTATATATATTTTTTGTGCACTTTTTTGATAAAAAATCAATATTCCGACTTCATTATCTCCGACGTTCTTGCATATGCGATTTTGCTACCAGAGACTTTTTTCTCGGCTTTGCATCAGCTACAACTTTGCTGTTGACAACTTTTTGCCCAACGCAAAACTTTTCGAGTTATTTTTTAAAAACTGTCAAAAAACTAAATTTTTTACATTCTCATCACATGGGAAGGTATTAGTTTTGGTCGAATTTTGACTTTTGCTAATTTTATGAAATCTTTACGTTTTGAGGTGCACTGAGTCCGAAAAACATGGTCCGGCGAGTGCGTCTGTCTGTGTCTGTCTGTCTGTCCGCTGTCTCTCTGTCCGTCTGTAGACGGTAATATGTTGTTCCCACGATAACTTTTGAAAAACTTATCGGATCGTTTTTAAATTCAACACACTTAAACTTGGTGTAAAAATGAAGGCTAAGTTCGTTAACCAGCCATTTTAGTTAAAAACTACAAAAACTACGGTAGTTTCAAAATTTTGAAAAATCAATTTTTTCAAATTTCAGAATTTTTAACTTTATTTTATTTTAGATTAGAAAAATACAAACAACTTTTCTCTATAACATTTTTTTATAAAAACTCAATTTTCGAAGTTATAGTCTCTTAAATGGTCAAAAAAACTTAAAAAATCCTAAAATAACACTAAAAATCGAATTTTTTTAAAGGAATAAAAATCAGTCAATTGATTTTGACATATTCTCACCCTAAAATACTTGAAAAACATACTTGAACACAAAAAACTCGTAATTTCCAGAAAAATCACTCTCTATATATATTTTTTGTGCACTTTTTTGATAAAAAATCAATATTCCGACTTCATTATCTCCGACGTTCTTGCATATGCGATTTTGCTACCAGAGACTTTTTTCTCGGCTTTGCATCAGCTACAACTTTGCTGTTGACAACTTTTTGCCCAACGCAAAACTTTTCGAGTTATTTTTTAAAAACTGTCAAAAAACTAAATTTTTTACATTCTCATCACATGGGAAGGTATTAGTTTTGGTCGAATTTTGACTTTTGCTAACTTTATGAAATCTTTACGTTTTGAGGTGCCTTGAGTCCGAAAAACATGGTCCGGCGAGTGCGTCTGTCTGTGTGTCTGTCTGTCTGTCCGCTGCCTGTCTGTCCGTCTGTAGACGGTAATATGTTGTTCCCACGATAACTTTTGAAAAAATCTGTCCGCGCAAGCGCGGACACATTCTCATCCGCGCTTCGCGCGGGGGCTCGCTTCGCTCGCAAGTTTCAGCGCGCCTCGGGGCGCGCGATTATTGATCGTCGCGCTTCGCGCTCCGTGTGTTGTTGCGCGCTTCGCGCGCAAATGGCTCGCTTCGCTCGCCGGGGTCTGCAATTGTTGTGCATTATTTATGTTCTTGTTTCCTATTATATGTTTCATAAAACAGTTTTTTTTTCTTAAAGTTACTACGACTTTAAGGATTACATTCTCATCACATGTTTTAGTTTGCTGATGATTGCGATATTAAGTGAATTTAAATGTATATTTTTGGTCTTGATGATTAAAATTGTAAAGTTATTTTTAATTATACTAACTCTCTTAGTAAAAACATGATTTGCAGAAGCAGCTAAAATATTTTTAAAGAATTAGTATCAAATTTTTTGTGTAGTGTAGACCGGAGCGTAATGACTAACTTTTCACTCTTTGTTTATTTACTCAGACATTTTTGTTTTAATTAAGTGTTTATCTCCTAGAAAAGTTACTCTGGTATATTACTTTCTCATATGTGATGAGAATGTAAAAAACCATTTCCAACAAGATAGGACCAAAAATTGAAATGTAAAAAGGCGTCACACCAGCGCAACTGTATTAAAAAAATTTCATTGATTTTCTAAAATGTTATATCTTTTATGAATATATTTTAGTTATAACATTTTAGAAAACTAATAAAATTTTTTTAACCCAGTTGACCTCGCCTGACCCAAAAACTTAAAAAAAATTAAGTTTCTATGAAAAAATGTTGTAGAGAAAAGTTGTTTGTATTTTTCTAATCAAAAGTAATATAAAATTAAAAATATTGAAATTTGAAAAAATTGAATTTTCAAAATTTTGAAACTACTGTAGTTTGTGTAGTTTTCGACGAAAATGGCTGGCTAACGAACTCGATCTGTATTTTAACAGTAACTTTATGCATGCAAAGTTGCAAGTTGATGCAATAAGTTTTTCAAGAGTTATCGTAGGGACACCATTGTGTCTACAGACAGACACGAAGACAGACATACAGACAGACACTTTTTCTAGACCATGTTTAACAGACTCAGGGGACTCCAAAACGTCGAGATTTCAAGAAATTAGCGAAAGTCAATTTTCGACCAAAACTAATACTTTCTCATGTGATAATAATGTAAAAATGATTAAAAACAAAAAATATATTCAAATAGTGCAATTGAAAATGAAAAAATCATATTTCGAATTTTATATCGGTTAACCAGAACTCAAAAAAAATGTGTTTAATTTAGAAATACTAAAAAATTAAATTTTTAATAGCTTTAAAAAAAAATTTCTGAGTAATATGTAAAGCAATATTTCTAAACAATGTTGAGAGACAAAAAAAAATATTTTGATATGAAAATAAAATTTTTTAGTTCTAGATAAACCGTTTGGCTAAATCTGGCCCAAAAACTTAAAAAATATACCTGGCCCAAGAACTTAAAAAAAAAAAAAAATTCACAACTTTTTTGTTTTTTGTTGTACTGAAAAGTGTCTAAGGGAAAAGTCGTTTGTTTTTGAACCAAATTTAAGGAAAAAATTTTAAAAAAATATTTTTTTGAAAATTGTAAAAAATACAAAATTTTGAAAATTTCAAAATTTTGTATTTTTGTTGTTTTTTGACGAAATGGGCTGCCCAACGAACTCAGGCTTCATTTTTCTGGACTAAAAAAGTGTGCCAAATTACAAGACGATTCATAAAAATTTATTCGAGTTATCGTGGCGACAAATTTTTCTACAGACAGACGACAGACAGACAGACAGAGGGACAGACAGACGGACAGACACTTTTCTAAAAACCATTTTTTTGGAATCAGGGGGCGATGAAACGTAAAGATTTAGCAAAATTAGACATTGCTCAAAATCGCACAAATCCAAGACTTTCTCATTTTTGATGAGAATGTAAAAACAAATTTTATGGAAAAAATCAAAAAAAGGCAGAATTTTTGAAAATTTTGAGTTCTTTTTTGTTCCCAATTTTGTATTTTTACCTAAATTTGGCATCTAAAAGAAAAAAGGAAGGTTTCGATATGTTTTTAATGTTTTCTTATGTTTCGGCTAATGCTTCACTCACTATAAATCTCAATTTTTTGTACTTTTTTGGAAAATTTTTTTTTAAATTTGTGTAAGAGATGCAATTGTCGATTCTAATGTTAAGAAAGGTGTATTAGCATAATATGAACTAATTTTTATTAACACGGCCCCAATAGGACAAATTTTCTACTGCAGAGAAGGCTGACAAAAAGTCCAAAAAAAACAATAAATAGCAAATTTTAAAAAAAAAAAAAAATTCACAACTTTTTTGTTTTTTGTTGTACTGAAAAGTGTCTAAGGGAAAAGTCGTTTGTTTTTGAACCAAATTTAAGGAAAAAATTTTAAAAAAATATTTTTTTGAAAATTGTAAAAAATACAAAATTTTGAAAATTTCAAAATTTTGTATTTTTGTTGTTTTTTGACGAAATGGGCTGCCCAACGAACTCAGGCTTCATTTTTCTGGACTAAAAAAGTGTGCCAAATTACAAGACGATTCATAAAAATTTATTCGAGTTATCGTGGCGACAAATTTTTCTACAGACAGACGACAGACAGACAGACAGACAGAGGGACAGACAGACGGACAGACACTTTTCTAAAAACCATTTTTTTGGAATCAGGGGGCGATGAAACGTAAAGATTTAGCAAAATTAGACATTGCTCAAAATCCCACAAATCCAAGACTTTCTCATTTTTGATGAGAATGTAAAAAACTTATCGGATCGTTTTTAAATTCAACACACTTAAACTTGGTGTAAAAATGAAGGCTAAGTTCGTTAACCAGCCATTTTCGTTGAAAACTACAAAAACTACGGTAGTTTCAAAATTTTGAAAAATCAATTTTTTTAAATTTCAGAATTTTTAACTTTATTTTATTTTAGATTAGAAAAATACAAACAACTTTTCTCTATAACATTTTTTTATAAAAACTCAATTTTCGAAGTTATAGTCTCTTAAATGGTCAAAAAAACTTAAAAAATCCTAAAATAACACTAAAAATCGAATTTTTTTAAAGGAATAAAAATCAGTCAATTGATTTTGACATATTCTCACCCTAAAATACTTGAAAAACATACTTGAACACAAAAAACTCGTAATTTCTAGAAAAATCACTCTCTATATATATTTTTTGTGCACTTTTTTGATAAAAAATCAATATTCCGACTTCATTATCTCCGACGTTCTTGCATATGCGATTTTACTAATAGAGACTTTTTTTCTCGGCTTTGCATCAGCTACAACTTTGCTGTTGACAACTTTTTGCCCAACGCAAAACTTTTCGAGTTATTTTTTAAAAACTGTCAAAAAACTAAATTTTTTACATTCTCATCACATGGGAAGGTATTAGTTTTGGTCGAATTTTGACTTTTGCTAACTTTATGAAATCTTTACGTTTTGAGGTGCCCTGAGTCCGAAAAACATGGTCCGGCGAGTGCGTCTGTCTGTGTCTGTCTGTCTGTTTGTCCGCTGTCTGTCTGTCCGTCTGTAGACGGTAATATGTTGTTCCCACGATAACTCTTGAAAAACTTATCCGATCGTTTTTAAATTTAACACACTTAAAGTTGGTGCAAAAATGAAGGCTAAGTTCGTTAACCAGCTATTTTCGTCAGAAACAATTTTTTTTTTTTTAAGTTTTTGGGTCAGTCAGCTTAAGGAGCGTTCACAAATGATGTTACGTTTTTGGGGGCATGGGGGTCTTTACTATATACTCTACTGTATTTTTGCATGTGAAATTGCATGAAATTGCGTGACAGGGAAGGAGGGGTCTAAAATCCCGAAAAATTGCGTGACTTCATTTGTGAACGCTCCCTTAACTGTGTTTAAAAATTTGTTATTGATTTTGTGAAATGTTATAACTTTTATAAAAATCCGTTGTTATCAACAACTTGATAATAATAGTTTAAAAATATTTTAGCTGCTTCTGCAAATCATGTTTCTGCTAAGAGAGTTAGTATAATTAAAAATAACTTCACAATTTTAATCATCGAGACCAAAAATTAGAGTTGTGCAAAAAGCTTGAAGCTCGAAGCTTGATCGAGAATTTCATTTTTTGAATTTACATGAGTACTCGAATTGTTCGAGTACTTGAAGTCACTTAAGTACTCGAAAATGTCGAGTACTTGATACATCGAGCCGGCTTGGCTCGGCTCGAGAAAATTTCGGCTTGGCTCGGATCGACATTTCGAGCTTTTTGCACATCTCTACCAAAAATATACATTTTAATCCACTTAATCTCGAAATCATCAGCAAAGAAGAACATGTGATGAGAATGTAATCCTTAAAGTCGTAGTAACTTTAAGAAAAAAATGTTTTATTAAACATATAACAGGAAATAATAACAAGAACACAAATAATGCACAACAGTTGCAGACCATCGCGAGCGAAGCGAGCCATTTGCGCGCGAAGCCCGCAACATCACACGGAGCGCGAAGCGCGACGTGCGAAATAATCGCCGGAGCGCGAAGCGCGACGATCAATATTCGTGAGCCTCGAGGCGCGCTGAAACTTGCGAGCGAAGCGAGCCTCCGCGCGAAGCGCGGATGAGAATGTGTCCGCGCTTGCGCGGACAGATTTTTTATATTAAAAATGCGTAAGCCATGTATAGATCTATACATGGCCTTACGCATTTTTAATATAAAAAAATAAATAATAGAATTATTTATCGTATAGGATTAAAATTAACAAATAATTGGATTCATAGGCATATTGAATAGAAGAAATACCTGTTTTTTGCTTTTAATCTGCAATTGCTTAAACAAATTAATAATCATTTAACAATTTTTGAAAACTGTTGACGCGAATCGATTCTGTGTAAAAAATTAAGAAATTTTAGTACTTATGGATTATTTTTTTGTCTAATTTGTATTTTGTTCACAAAATTGTTTTAAACAAATTATGCTGAATAAATATGGTGTTTCATCCCAAGCAAAAGCAATTAAAACTAAAAAACAGGTATATAATAATTTTTACAATTTGCCTACGAATCTAATTGTTAATTTTACTTTAAATACATTTCTTTATCCTTGGAGTGAAACACCATTTATGAAGCACAATTTTGTGAATAAAATACGACTTGGGCGAAAAAATAATTCATAGGTACTAAAATTTCTTAATTTTTTGCACAGTATCGATTGGCGACAACAGTTTTTAAAAATAAAATGTTTTTATTAATTTGTTTTAACAATTATTGTTAAAAAATTGGAAATTATAAACAAAAAACCTCTTATATTTTTTTTAAGTTTGCCTGTTAATCCAATTTTTAATTTTGTAATGCAATGATTGATTTCTTCATAAGACTTAATGGGTTAAATATTAAAATTAATATTTTTTAGCATTTGTTAATTAATATTGTTTAAATAATCGATTATTGAATTGTTATATTTTTATTCTACTACTTTTAAATGTAAGTTGGTTATATTAAAATGATCTTGTGTAAAAAATGATGACTTCCTTGTGTAAGAAAATGAATTTAGCGCCTATACGATGCAGCTTGTGCTCGTGGCGAAAACATCGAGAGAATTCGTGGAGAACGAAGGGCCTTTCGGAGAAATTATGGGTGTAGGGGGATTCGTTTGGTTTGGGTGGGAAAATTGTCACGCGCTAATAAATTCGTCGCTTCGCGGATTCTCTGCTCATTGCTTCCCAAAAAAGATTGAAGTACAAGGGGATTTCCGCGCCATACATCTAAGTCCGAGGCCGAAGATTTAGAGGTAATTTATAAAAAGAAGGGAAATTAAATTTTATTTCAATTAATTATTGTTCAGGGTTTTTATTAATTTTCGGGGTTTTATTTATTCATTTAGTGTGGCGCTTTTATGATAATAATGGGCGGAAAGAACTAATCTCGGAAAGAGCAGCAGAGTCCGTGAAGTGAGGTGTTGAAACTAATCCTGGCAGTATCCTGGGCCAGTTCCGTGACACTAAATGGTGCAGTCCGAAGGAATAGAAATAAACTCGAGGGAATCTCGCATGTAAACTACACCCAGACCATTCCGGATCGCTCTAGACCGCCGATTTTACCCGTAAAACTACTTCTATATAAAAAGGGAAGTGATAACAATTTATTTTGTTCATTTTTTGTTTAATTCCTTTTCACTACGTTATTTGATCAATTTTATTTGTGATTTTTACTATATTTCGTTCTATTTATATGTATATATCTTTATTTGACTTGTGTGTGTATGTTTTGTGAGTGTGTGACAAGGGCGAAATATTTGATGTTTTTATCACAATAGTCTCGAGACTTATTAATATTTTTTGATTGACATTGATAAATTTCATGAGAATATATATAATTTACTACCTTAAATTGGTTTCCTCTTTATTTTATAATTTGTGATCCATTTTCTCTTTTTGTGACTATAATTTATTTTTATTATATTTTTTCTAATTCAATTTTATTACATAAAATGGCGCCCGAACAGGGACAAGAATGAGTGCCCAATATTATACAGATTAATTTGAGTGTGAATTATTGTGAATGAATTTCTATTGTCTTTAAAATTGTTATATTTGTTGTGTTATTTGTATAATTCTTGTGTTTAATTTATGCGAATAACTCGATCTCGCCCGGGAGTTTTAATTGAGGGTTTAAAATTTAATAAGCGAAGACGAAGAAAAAAATATACAATGTCAACCGGCGATGATACTAATTTGACGGGGCGAACAGAGCGTGATCATACTGTAACTACGGAGGAATTGCGCGAAGAAATTGCTCGGCTTCGTCAATTGACACAAATACAGAATTTGCAAATCATACAATTGCAGAAAACAATCGCTAATAATCCGGGAGAAGCGGAAAATCATTTAGTACGAACATTGGTCGAGGGGTTAAGAGGGTTAAATATCGATGCTAAAATTCCTAAATTCTGTGAGCCGGACAATCCCAATGAATTCATACAACATTTAGAGAAATATTTCGTTGTCAAGAATATTCAGGGTAATCGCGTAAACTCTCTCGATGGTTGTTTTGAAGTCCGTGCGCGGGCTTGGTTTGATTCTCAACGCAGTGATATAATCAATTATAATGATTTTAAAACTAAATTTCTTGCTGAATTCTTTTCCATTCCTATTCGCGTAAAATTGAAATCAAATTGGTTGGCAAGGCGTTTCGATAGTACTAATGATAATCTTCAAACATATTTTTTAAATCAAATCCGGGATGCGCAGAATTTTTTACCTCAATTTGAAGCATACGAACTGCATTTTACTATCATCCAACAAATGCCAATTCGCGTTCGTGAAATATTATCGACGATTGATTTTAATGATTTTAAGAAAATTTCACAAACGTTGTCGCAACTTGATATGACCTTCCAAGAAAAAATAAATATTCAAAATATGAAACCAAGAAATAATTTAGGAAATGCGAATCGAGAATTATCTAGTCAGAACAATAATAACGCAAGAAATCAACACTTTTCACAATCGTCAAGAAGAGATAATTTTGAGGGTCATAGAAATGGAAATAAAATTCCTGTTGTTAGCAATTCTCATGTTCAAGCCGGGAGTATCAGTGCTGACAGTCAAAATTATAATGAGTTTTCTCGAAACACGTGCGTTCCCTTTCCTGACGTCAGTCGCCCCCCTCCTCCTATATCATTCTCAATGAATCAAATGACACATTCTTCGATTTCAGACCATTTAAACTGGTAGAAGGCGCGATGTATCCCTCTTCTATGTCGCGCCGTCTAATGTATGAAGATTTTAACGATATTGTTAATAATGTTATAAGGGATGTTGATAAAAAAACGAGTGTTGAATCTAAATGTCCTTTGTGTCCGAGGGTGATTATCTCCGCGTTTTCAGTTCCGATTTCCTCACTGATTGATACCGGAAGTCAAATCACTGCAATGTCAGAAACTTTTTATGGTTATTTAAAGGGATATAATAAAATTTTAGAATTACCGGTGTCAAACGTTATGTTATTTACCGCGATAGGAAAGAAGGCGGCTCACGTAAAAAAGCAAATTCTCTGTGATATTAAAGTGGGAAATTTTCAGTGTAGTTCGTCATTTCTTATCGTTCCGCATTTGTCGAATCCTATAATTTTGGGCAACGATTGGCTTCTCGAAAATAGAGCCATTGTTGATTATGAAAAAAAATGCTAATTATTCAGGGAGTTCCCTTTGATTCTTCGGTTGTATCATTCGGTAATTTATCTAAACTTGAATCGGATTTATCTTCTACATCTGACAATATTCAATACATACAGGGTTTGACAGTTATCTGTGACAATAATAATAATAATAAATGCGTGATAAATAATTTGAATCGTGAAAGAGAAAATGCGATAATAAATTTTGATAAAAAAAACAAGAAGTAGAAACAGTTCAGGGGGATGTGGTCCAATCTAATTTGTTTATGCAAAATGAGAAAATGAGTCAACGTGAAAATATAAAGGAGTATTATTTCGTGAGCGATAGTGATGAGTCATCGTCGAGCTATTGTGATGTTATTTTTGAGGACGATATACAGAATAGCGAAGATATTCAATTTATAAATGAGATAAAAACGATGGATTTTGATAAGGCAAATAAAGAAAGTGAAGGGTCATTTATGAATGAATTAAATAAAATAGCGTCAGAAATAAAATAATTAAATAATAAAGAACGCGAAATCATTATACGAAAATTGTCTCAATTTGAAAAACTATTTTCTCAAGGAAAAAAATCAGTGGGAATGGAACGAAAATCATGCGCGAGCGTTTGAAATTATAAAAAAAGCATTTGTTAATTGCGTGCAACTAAATCATTTTATTCCGAATGTACCCTATCGATTGCAAACTGATGCATCGGATGCCGGTGTAAGTGGTGTTCTATATCAATTAGATCAGAATGAGGATCATCGTGTGATTGCGATGGTTAGTAGATGTTTAAACGCGGCGGAAATGAATTATACTACGACCGAGAAAGAGCTCCTCGCGATAGTATATTCTATTTCCAAGCTACGTAACTATCTACTTGGAACCAAATTTGAAATAGTCACCGATCATAAAGCTCTGACCTTTTTATATACCACCCCTCATTTAAATCAAAGAATGATCCGATGGAATCTCGCGCTTCAACAGTACGATTTTCAAATATCACACGTTCAGGGTAAAGATAATATTGTCGCTGATTTTCTTAGCAGGAATCCCGATAGTAAATTTGAAACGGCAATGCCCAGTAATTTATCAATTGATGTCCTTAAAGTTCCTAGTAAATCAGAATCTTTAAAAAATTTGGCGGAGTTACAAAAAAATGATTCATTTATTCAGGAGCAATATAAAAAAATGAATAAAAATTCGAGTAGTGATTTTTATGTCCTTGAGGGGGATATATTGTTTCGACGAGATAGTTTGGTTGATCAATGGCAAATTATTATTCCCGTAAATTTGACGAATCAATTGATTGATTGTATTCACTCAAAACTCGGTCACCCCGGAGTATATAAGACATTATCATATATAAAGCGGTTTTATTTTTGGAAAAACATGTCTCGTGACGTAAAAAATTTCGTTTTATCGTGTGACCTTTGCCAAAGGGTTAAACCAAGTAATATTCAGATGGAGTGTGCATATAATCGTGTCTATTCGTCAAATCCGGGAGATTTAGTCTGCGTTGATTTTTATGGACCACTTCCACGTTCTGTGGCAGGAATGGAGTATATATTCGTGATGTACGACGCGTTTTCGAAATATATAAAATTATACCCCATAAAGAAAGAAAACACTAAAACGGTTTTGAGAAAGGTTTTAAATTCGTACGTCCCTGAGATGGGTAAACCTCGCAGAATATTGTCAGACCACGGTACTCAGTTTACGTCTTCGAATGGGGGGATAGCTTGCGTGGAGCGGGGATACAGGTGATCTACTCGTCAATTCGACATCCGCAGAGTAACCCTGTAGAACGTATGATGAGGAAACTCGGGCGCATGTTTCGCACTCTTTGTAGTGACAAACATACGAAATGGGCTAAGTACATCGCGGACATTGAATTTTTTTAAACGCAACTACAAATTGTAGCACAGGTTTTTCTCCGCACGAGTTACATTTCGGTGAGCAACCAGCAGATGAAATAAAAAAATTGATTCAGTTTCCAGAATCGGATGGGATTGAGAGGGAATTCAGAATACGCTCGCGAAAGAGAATTTAAAAAAAAGTTTTGAAAATCGAGCCAAAAGTCAAAAAAACCCGTCGAGAGTAGAATTGAACGAGGGCGATCTTGTCTTACTTCGTGTCCCTAAATTGTCAGATGCGGTTAAAAGGGTCACGAGGAAATTTTTTCACTTATACTATGGACCATATAAAATAGAGAAAAAATTTGGTAATAATTCCTATGAGTTGGTTGGGATTGATGGTGATCGGAATATTGGGGTTTATAATCATTCGAATTTAAAACGGTATATACAAAGAAATAATCAATAAATTTTTTAGTATCAGTTTTTTTTTGCAATTGTATGTAAATTTTGATGTCCGATCATATATGTATATATATGTACTTGATGTTGTTTATAGATGAGAGGGTGAGAAAAATGTATTTTATGTTAATAACCATATTTAATTGTAATTATTCTGTGTGTATAATTATGGTTATATGTTATTCGAATCATTCACCGATTTCATTGTTAATTAAATTTGGTCAATGTGTATGCGAGGATGTCGTTATTTTTTTTTTGATCGATTTTATGTATATATTATAACGAGTCCTTTAATAATTAATTAAAAGTTATGCAAAATTTCATTAATTATCTTCCCTTGTTCGTCACAATATAATTCTTTACCAAACGTGATTGTCAGACGCCAGTCAATTTTCTCTTATAAAAATTGACAAAAATTAATAATTAAAATACACTCAATAAACAACAAAATTTCTATTATTTTTCTCAAAGGAGATTCCGTTGAGATATTAAGTTAAAAAGGGAAAATTTAACCTTTTTGAGACACGATCTCCAAACAATATTCTACTTACTTGTTTCTTTGTCAAACTATTTTCTCTGCTTGTCACCAGGTAAAAACAATTCCTCGGCGAAATAACACAACTTATGCTTTTTTAGACAATATTTATTATCAAACAAAACTCTTCTAAAATTACTTTCAAAAATACAACTCCTTGTCCCTTGTCACACTTCTCTCTTTCAAATCAAACTCTCAAACACAGGTCTATTCAACGATAACACAAATCGAACTATATTCAAAAATGTGCTTTCGTCGTCTCCTACATTTTTCGCGAAGCGCCTGTACACACTTGTCAAAAAGGGGAATTTACATTTCTCTCTACGCCTTAAAGTCAAAAGGACTAACGCGCTAAACCCAAATTCAAATAATTATTAATTGAAATTATAATAATAAAAAGAAAGTAAATAATGAACATATCATGACGAAACTACTTCGTCACAAAACTCCCCCCTTGAGATTGAATCTAACTCTTATGCATTCGAACTCACATCAGAAACATACAACTCATAACAAATCAAATCAATAAAAAAAATACTTTTTTCATTTGACAATACTAAACAAAAAAAATATAATAATTAACTAAACATTATCCTACTTTAACACACAAAAAAAATTTTTACAAAGTTCACTTCACTTATAGTCTTTAATTCTTGGTTCCGTTCACTGCATCAATTTCTGGATGGCCATGTTGATTGTTTCCAGCGGTAAGCAGTTCATTGTCATTGTCAAACTCGTACGGCAATTATCAAATCCTTGGTCTCCTCTCTGTATGGTCCTAATTTACCATAAGAAGGTCGTCTGTTCGATTCTGCTTCGTCAAGAATAGAATGGTCCTCACACCAAAAAGTAATTTGGAAATTTTCCAGGCTCATTAACTGCATTCGAATCCTTGTTTACTTCCCAGGCTCAATTTATTGACTAGATTAGTCACTACTTCCCTCTAAGTTGTCTGCCGAAATTTACCCAAGTTGAGACATAACTTAAAAATAAATAAATAGTTAGTAAAAATTATACTTGATTTAACCAGGTTAATATTTCTCTAAGTCTGTGACATGGATTTCGGGATTTCTACGGCTGTCTTTGGTTCGTAGTACAAAAACTAAAGGAGATAATTATTTGATAATTTATGAGATTTCCTCAGAACTAAGTCACCGACTTTAAGATTAATTTCAACAAAAATGACAAAAACCAATTTTTGTCATAGTATTAAGTCTGTCTATTTTTCTCCTTGTCAATGAATTTTGTCACCAAGTCTCGCAGTGCGTCAAGTCGTTTAATCCTGTCAATCCATTCCTAAGGTGAAATCCTTCTGTGATCAATCAATCCATATTGGCGATATACCAGGTCTAAGTTGAACATTCATATTCCAGGTTTTGAAAAAGTCACTACCCAGAATGATGTCTAGTGTAACTGAATGAAGAATTTTGTTGTTGAGTATGTCCGTTTGCAGTAACGTTCAATTTAAACAACCCTGTAGACTTTCTCGTACCACCACTAGCGATCCTTATTGATCCTTATTGATCCTTATTGGTATTGCATGGTTGTAGTCGGCTCCTATACGGCTCTGTTACTCTGTTGCTGATCACCTATATCATTGCTCCAGGGTCAAAAAGTGCCTCATAAGATTTGTTGCCAATGTGCATTAAAAAAATCGGTTTTTTTTTATTCGGCTACTGTCTACATCCTTGTCAATTTTAAGGTATGGGTCAGTTGTGCCCTTCACAACCTCTTCCCTCCCTTGGATCATTGTTACTAATCCCTTGTCAGTATCATTCATCCCCTCAATTAAACTCGACTTAAAGAGTGGATCATTATCCCCACTCTTGACCTCAACATCACTAAATGAAAAATTAAATGAGTCTCTCTCATTCTTACATCCTCCTTTATCACATGTCAAAAATTTGAATGAGTTTTTCTCATTTAACTCCTCAGTTCCTACCCTAACTTCGCTTCTTATGAGTGGTTTCTCCCCACTCTTGTCAACTACTACCATGTCACCCATGTCCCAACTGCAAGATGCACCTTCATTAATAGGGAAAGAATTTAAACCTTTAATTTTGTCAGTTTCATCCCTATTTTTCTCAATAATATTAGTTTTCTCTTTGTTCTGAGAAACTTTAATTATCGAGTGTGAGGGGGGTTGGCGGGGGGTACAGACATCTTCTGCGCCCCCCATGGTCCGTTTCCCAAAACATTCCTGATATTTACACAAATCGGGCAACTTAAGAAATTTACCCCTGGTGTTTTGCAGGCTAAACAAAATTCAGTCTGCTTTACTCTACTGGGGCAGTAGGTAGCAATATGCCCTTGTTGCTGACATGCAAAACAGATTCTCAAAGGACATTCTGATACTCTATGTCCCACTGTTTGGCAAGAAAAACATGCACCATAAAAGGGAGTTGATGCACTAGTACTACCAGTTGCACAAACTTGACCTACTGGGGCAACCGCAGTATTAACAGGGTTATTCTGTTGTTGCTTCTTCTTCCAATTATCCGCTACCATGGCCGCATACATCATCGCTGGATTCGGCACTGGTGTTGGTGTCACAATGGTGGGGGTTGTTTGGTTGAGAGCGTCGATTTTTTTAGTAGTTTTCTCAGCCTTCTTTTTCCCCTTAGTCTTCTTTTTCATCTTCTCTCCTTCACTTGTCTCGACAACTCCCTCGTCTTCTATAGCTGCAACTTTCTTTTCATTTTTGTTGGTCCCATGTGTCTTGTCGTCCTTCTTGGTACCATGGAATGCAGCGGCTGGAAAACGCATTTTGTCTTTTGATGGTGGGGGAACATATCTGTCGTCCAAGTCTTTAACTTTTTCATATTGTCGTAAATTTTTTTCTAGTTTAGTCAGTGATTCTAAACTCGATGAGTCAACTTGTCTACGATAGGTGGGCGTAAGGCCTTTATAAGCAATTTTAACTTGTTGCTTGACTGGTAATGGTCTTTTTAAATGTCCCATTATTAGTCTTAAACTTGTCAAATATGAAGAAATCTTTTCTCCTTTTGCTTGTGTCCTAGCCCTTAGTTCGTCAATTACCTCATCATCGTCAACTGTTGTTAAAAATTCACGTCGAAAAGCTCTCTTGAACATCTTCCATGTGTCAATTTCTTGTCTGATAGTTCTATACCAACGACTTGCTTGACCTTTTAAAATACTGGGAATTGAATGTACTAAGTCATCGTCGTCAATTACCATAAAAGTTTTACAATCTTCTAGTCTGTTAAGGAAATCTTCAGGGTCAGCATTGTCATCTCCCGAAAATTTAACATCCCAATTAATCAATGTTTCAATTGTTTTTGACCTATTAATTGCTATGCTTTTGTCTGATTTTAATGAAGATTCACTAGAAAAATCTGAATCAGAGTCGCTTGATGAATCAGTAAATAATGTCCTTCGTACATTCTTTTCTTTATATTTTTTATTAGTTCGTCGTTTGTATTTGTCCTTGTTTTGAGAAATCTTTTTCTCCCTAGTCGAAAATTTCTCGGATTTGTCAGAGTCATTTTCACTATCACTATCATTATTTGATATTCCCCCCTTGGACAGAAATTTTTTTTTGTCTGTACTGGTTGAGGAATATTTCTGTCACTCTTATTTTCTCTAGTCTTATCTTTATTTTGAATGGATTGAGAAACATCTGTCTTGTCATTTTGTTCAAAATTTTGATTTTGATAATAATGTTGGACTTTTTCTCTTTTTAAAATTTACCTAAATCTCTAATTTTAGGGCTGTCAATTTCCTCTCCACTATCACTTGTCACTCCTGTACCCCTTGTCTGGCAAACATTGGGAATTTCTTCCTTTTTGGGTGGTGTATATGCTTCAAGAAGGAAAATTTTACTCGAATTCCCACAGTCATATTCTTGGCAAAAAGGAATGTCTAATTCATCCGTGAAAATTGTTCTTAATTCAATTCGGAACAATCTTTCTCTGAGAACTTCTAATGTTCCTGCAATCGATAATTGTTTTGCAAGTAACATTGTCACTATTTGTCCTACTGGCATAGCAATAATAGATGTCCAGATATCTCTGATCTCGGGACTATCTGAAAGTATTGCCATTCTTTCTTTATAATCTATCATCTTCTCTATCGCGTGAGCCATTTCAATTATATAAACAAAATTTTAAACAATTTCAAATGTCAAAAAAAATGTTTTATTACCCTAGTCAATTTTAAATTAGGGTAATTTTTAAATTTGCACGCTTTATCACAAATCAAAATAAATTAATTTCAATTTAATTTAGAAAAATTTTGAGAAATTTTCAATCATTAAAGATAAAAATTAATTTTTAGGGCCTAACACACACTATATACGGTCCTGAAACTATTCAATAATTTATTTAATTAATTCTATTCTTATTCAACTCAAAAAGGATAAAATTTTTGAAAATTTGTTAATTACTAACAAAAAAGGGGGCACGTCTCCCATTTAATACGGCCCTGGTCCTTTTAAAATTTTCACTGTCTCGCGGCAGAAATTTTCATCTCCTTTCCCAAGTCAAACTTCTCTTGTCAATTTCTGCATGAGTGATATTTTCGAGCCTACGTGATTAATTTCTGTCATGCGCAATAATTTCCCTAGTCGAAATTTTCCACTGACCGCCAATTTCTATGAACGAAACTGAATTTGAAAAATGATGCGAAAAATTATCACTACGCGCATGCGCTATATGTCACGTGACTATTATAATTTTATTCAACACCAAGCACGTGTTGGCTAATTATTTAAATAACAATGGCAAAAATTATTTATCACTTGCGAAAAATAAAGAAAGATTCACTGATTCTAACAAAATTAAAATTATTGAAATCGTCCAGGCATTACACGAAATATTCAACTTCTAAAAAAAATTGTCTAAATTGAGGTTATGGCATCTCTCGCCATGCCGGCAACAAAAATTCTCAAGTGTAAAAATGTTTCATTCTACACACTTATCTCCTCCTCTCCCAAGTCAAATACAATAAAGAAAACAATTTATATGTAAATCTCCTCTTCTCCCAAGTCAAATATAGAAATACATATAAATTCTTCTCCTCTCCCAAGTCGAATCAAAAAATACATGTCACAAAAATAATTTCAAGTCAAAAATTTACAAGTCAAAAATCATAGAATAATTTTTGGTCGTGTCTCAAAAGTTTCCCAACAAATGTGCCCCACGTTGGGCGCCAAATTTTATAACGAGTCCTTTAATAATTAATTAAAAGTTATGCAAAATTTCATTAATTATCTTCCCTTGTTCGTCACAATATAATTCTTTACCAAACGTGATTGTCAGACGCCAGTCAATTTTCTCTTATAAAAATTGACAAAAATTAATAATTAAAATACACTCAATAAACAACAAAATTTCTATTATTTTTCTCAAAGGAGATTCCGTTGAGATATTAAGTTAAAAAGAGAAAATTTAACCTTTTTGAGACACGATCTCCAAACAATATTCTACTTACTTGTTTCTTTGTCAAACTATTTTCTCTGCTTGTCACCAGGTAAAAACAATTCCTCGGCGAAATAACACAACTTATGCTTTTTTAGACAATATTTATTATCAAACAAAACTCTTCTAAAATTACTTTCAAAAATACAACTCCTTGTCCCTTGTCACACTTCTCTCTTTCAAATCAAACTCTCAAACACAGGTCTATTCAACGATAACACAAATCGAACTATATTCAAAAATGTGCTTTCGTCGTCTCCTACATTTTTCGCGAAGCGCCTGTACACACTTGTCAAAAAGGGGAATTTACATTTCTCTCTACGCCTTAAAGTCAAAAGGACTAACGCGCTAAACCCAAATTCAAATAATTATTAATTGAAATTATAATAATAAAAAGAAAGTAAATAATGAACATATCATGACGAAACTACTTCGTCACAAAACTCCCCCCTTGAGATTGAATCTAACTCTTATGCATTCGAACTCACATCAGAAACATACAACTCATAACAAATCAAATCAATAAAAAAAATACTTTTTTCATTTGACAATACTAAACAAAAAAAATATAATAATTAACTAAACATTATCCTACTTTAACACACAAAAAAAATTTTTACAAAGTTCACTTCACTTATAGTCTTTAATTCTTGGTTCCGTTCACTGCATCAATTTCTGGATGGCCATGTTGATTGTTTCCAGCGGTAAGCAGTTCATTGTCATTGTCAAACTCGTACGGCAATTATCAAATCCTTGGTCTCCTCTCTGTATGGTCCTAATTTACCATAAGAAGGTCGTCTGTTCGATTCTGCTTCGTCAAGAATAGAATGGTCCTCACACCAAAAAGTAATTTGGAAATTTTCCAGGCTCATTAACTGCATTCGAATCCTTGTTTACTTCCCAGGCTCAATTTATTGACTAGATTAGTCACTACTTCCCTCTAAGTTGTCTGCCGAAATTTACCCAAGTTGAGACATAACTTAAAAATAAATAAATAGTTAGTAAAAATTATACTTGATTTAACCAGGTTAATATTTCTCTAAGTCTGTGACATGGATTTCGGGATTTCTACGGCTGTCTTTGGTTCGTAGTACAAAAACTAAAGGAGATAATTATTTGATAATTTATGAGATTTCCTCAGAACTAAGTCACCGACTTTAAGATTAATTTCAACAAAAATGACAAAAACCAATTTTTGTCATAGTATTAAGTCTGTCTATTTTTCTCCTTGTCAATGAATTTTGTCACCAAGTCTCGCAGTGCGTCAAGTCGTTTAATCCTGTCAATCCATTCCTAAGGTGAAATCCTTCTGTGATCAATCAATCCATATTGGCGATATACCAGGTCTAAGTTGAACATTCATATTCCAGGTTTTGAAAAAGTCACTACCCAGAATGATGTCTAGTGTAACTGAATGAAGAATTTTGTTGTTGAGTATGTCCGTTTGCAGTAACGTTCAATTTAAACAACCCTGTAGACTTTCTCGTACCACCACTAGCGATCCTTATTGATCCTTATTGATCCTTATTGGTATTGCATGGTTGTAGTCGGCTCCTATACGGCTCTGTTACTCTGTTGCTGATCACCTATATCATTGCTCCAGGGTCAAAAAGTGCCTCATAAGATTTGTTGCCAATGTGCATTAAAAAAATCGGTTTTTTTTTATTCGGCTACTGTCTACATCCTTGTCAATTTTAAGGTATGGGTCAGTTGTGCCCTTCACAACCTCTTCCCTCCCTTGGATCATTGTTACTAATCCCTTGTCAGTATCATTCATCCCCTCAATTAAACTCGACTTAAAGAGTGGATCATTATCCCCACTCTTGACCTCAACATCACTAAATGAAAAATTAAATGAGTCTCTCTCATTCTTACATCCTCCTTTATCACATGTCAAAAATTTGAATGAGTTTTTCTCATTTAACTCCTCAGTTCCTACCCTAACTTCGCTTCTTATGAGTGGTTTCTCCCCACTCTTGTCAACTACTACCATGTCACCCATGTCCCAACTGCAAGATGCACCTTCATTAATAGGGAAAGAATTTAAACCTTTAATTTTGTCAGTTTCATCCCTATTTTTCTCAATAATATTAGTTTTCTCTTTGTTCTGAGAAACTTTAATTATCGAGTGTGAGGGGGGTTGGCGGGGGGTACAGACATCTTCTGCGCCCCCCATGGTCCGTTTCCCAAAACATTCCTGATATTTACACAAATCGGGCAACTTAAGAAATTTACCCCTGGTGTTTTGCAGGCTAAACAAAATTCAGTCTGCTTTACTCTACTGGGGCAGTAGGTAGCAATATGCCCTTGTTGCTGACATGCAAAACAGATTCTCAAAGGACATTCTGATACTCTATGTCCCACTGTTTGGCAAGAAAAACATGCACCATAAAAGGGAGTTGATGCACTAGTACTACCAGTTGCACAAACTTGACCTACTGGGGCAACCGCAGTATTAACAGGGTTATTCTGTTGTTGCTTCTTCTTCCAATTATCCGCTACCATGGCCGCATACATCATCGCTGGATTCGGCACTGGTGTTGGTGTCACAATGGTGGGGGTTGTTTGGTTGAGAGCGTCGATTTTTTTAGTAGTTTTCTCAGCCTTCTTTTTCCCCTTAGTCTTCTTTTTCATCTTCTCTCCTTCACTTGTCTCGACAACTCCCTCGTCTTCTATAGCTGCAACTTTCTTTTCATTTTTGTTGGTCCCATGTGTCTTGTCGTCCTTCTTGGTACCATGGAATGCAGCGGCTGGAAAACGCATTTTGTCTTTTGATGGTGGGGGAACATATCTGTCGTCCAAGTCTTTAACTTTTTCATATTGTCGTAAATTTTTTTCTAGTTTAGTCAGTGATTCTAAACTCGATGAGTCAACTTGTCTACGATAGGTGGGCGTAAGGCCTTTATAAGCAATTTTAACTTGTTGCTTGACTGGTAATGGTCTTTTTAAATGTCCCATTATTAGTCTTAAACTTGTCAAATATGAAGAAATCTTTTCTCCTTTTGCTTGTGTCCTAGCCCTTAGTTCGTCAATTACCTCATCATCGTCAACTGTTGTTAAAAATTCACGTCGAAAAGCTCTCTTGAACATCTTCCATGTGTCAATTTCTTGTCTGATAGTTCTATACCAACGACTTGCTTGACCTTTTAAAATACTGGGAATTGAATGTACTAAGTCATCGTCGTCAATTACCATAAAAGTTTTACAATCTTCTAGTCTGTTAAGGAAATCTTCAGGGTCAGCATTGTCATCTCCCGAAAATTTAACATCCCAATTAATCAATGTTTCAATTGTTTTTGACCTATTAATTGCTATGCTTTTGTCTGATTTTAATGAAGATTCACTAGAAAAATCTGAATCAGAGTCGCTTGATGAATCAGTAAATAATGTCCTTCGTACATTCTTTTCTTTATATTTTTTATTAGTTCGTCGTTTGTATTTGTCCTTGTTTTGAGAAATCTTTTTCTCCCTAGTCGAAAATTTCTCGGATTTGTCAGAGTCATTTTCACTATCACTATCATTATTTGATATTCCCCCCTTGGACAGAAATTTTTTTTTTGTCTGTACTGGTTGAGGAATATTTCTGTCACTCTTATTTTCTCTAGTCTTATCTTTATTTTGAATGGATTGAGAAACATCTGTCTTGTCATTTTGTTCAAAATTTTGATTTTGATAATAATGTTGGACTTTTTCTCTTTTTAAAATTTACCTAAATCTCTAATTTTAGGGCTGTCAATTTCCTCTCCACTATCACTTGTCACTCCTGTACCCCTTGTCTGGCAAACATTGGGAATTTCTTCCTTTTTGGGTGGTGTATATGCTTCAAGAAGGAAAATTTTACTCGAATTCCCACAGTCATATTCTTGGCAAAAAGGAATGTCTAATTCATCCGTGAAAATTGTTCTTAATTCAATTCGGAACAATCTTTCTCTGAGAACTTCTAATGTTCCTGCAATCGATAATTGTTTTGCAAGTAACATTGTCACTATTTGTCCTACTGGCATAGCAATAATAGATGTCCAGATATCTCTGATCTCGGGACTATCTGAAAGTATTGCCATTCTTTCTTTATAATCTATCATCTTCTCTATCGCGTGAGCCATTTCAATTATATAAACAAAATTTTAAACAATTTCAAATGTCAAAAAAAATGTTTTATTACCCTAGTCAATTTTAAATTAGGGTAATTTTTAAATTTGCACGCTTTATCACAAATCAAAATAAATTAATTTCAATTTAATTTAGAAAAATTTTGAGAAATTTTCAATCATTAAAGATAAAAATTAATTTTTAGGGCCTAACACACACTATATACGGTCCTGAAACTATTCAATAATTTATTTAATTAATTCTATTCTTATTCAACTCAAAAAGGATAAAATTTTTGAAAATTTGTTAATTACTAACAAAAAAGGGGGCACGTCTCCCATTTAATACGGCCCTGGTCCTTTTAAAATTTTCACTGTCTCGCGGCAGAAATTTTCATCTCCTTTCCCAAGTCAAACTTCTCTTGTCAATTTCTGCATGAGTGATATTTTCGAGCCTACGTGATTAATTTCTGTCATGCGCAATAATTTCCCTAGTCGAAATTTTCCACTGACCGCCAATTTCTATGAACGAAACTGAATTTGAAAAATGATGCGAAAAATTATCACTACGCGCATGCGCTATATGTCACGTGACTATTATAATTTTATTCAACACCAAGCACGTGTTGGCTAATTATTTAAATAACAATGGCAAAAATTATTTATCACTTGCGAAAAATAAAGAAAGATTCACTGATTCTAACAAAATTAAAATTATTGAAATCGTCCAGGCATTACACGAAATATTCAACTTCTAAAAAAAATTGTCTAAATTGAGGTTATGGCATCTCTCGCCATGCCGGCAACAAAAATTCTCAAGTGTAAAAATGTTTCATTCTACACACTTATCTCCTCCTCTCCCAAGTCAAATACAATAAAGAAAACAATTTATATGTAAATCTCCTCTTCTCCCAAGTCAAATATAGAAATACATATAAATTCTTCTCCTCTCCCAAGTCGAATCAAAAAATACATGTCACAAAAATAATTTCAAGTCAAAAATTTACAAGTCAAAAATCATAGAATAATTTTTGGTCGTGTCTCAAAAGTTTCCCAACAAATGTGCCCCACGTTGGGCGCCAAATTTTATAACGAGTCCTTTAATAATTAATTAAAAGTTATGCAAAATTTCATTAATTATCTTCCCTTGTTCGTCACAATATAATTCTTTACCAAACGTGATTGTCAGACGCCAGTCAATTTTCTCTTATAAAAATTGACAAAAATTAATAATTAAAATACACTCAATAAACAACAAAATTTCTATTATTTTTCTCAAAGGAGATTCCGTTGAGATATTAAGTTAAAAAGGGAAAATTTAACCTTTTTGAGACACGATCTCCAAACAATATTCTACTTACTTGTTTCTTTGTCAAACTATTTTCTCTGCTTGTCACCAGGTAAAAACAATTCCTCGGCGAAATAACACAACTTATGCTTTTTTAGACAATATTTATTATCAAACAAAACTCTTCTAAAATTACTTTCAAAAATACAACTCCTTGTCCCTTGTCACACTTCTCTCTTTCAAATCAAACTCTCAAACACAGGTCTATTCAACGATAACACAAATCGAACTATATTCAAAAATGTGCTTTCGTCGTCTCCTACATTTTTCGCGAAGCGCCTGTACACACTTGTCAAAAAGGGGAATTTACATTTCTCTCTACGCCTTAAAGTCAAAAGGACTAACGCGCTAAACCCAAATTCAAATAATTATTAATTGAAATTATAATAATAAAAAGAAAGTAAATAATGAACATATCATGACGAAACTACTTCGTCACAAAACTCCCCCCTTGAGATTGAATCTAACTCTTATGCATTCGAACTCACATCAGAAACATACAACTCATAACAAATCAAATCAATAAAAAAAATACTTTTTTCATTTGACAATACTAAACAAAAAAAATATAATAATTAACTAAACATTATCCTACTTTAACACACAAAAAAAATTTTTACAAAGTTCACTTCACTTATAGTCTTTAATTCTTGGTTCCGTTCACTGCATCAATTTCTGGATGGCCATGTTGATTGTTTCCAGCGGTAAGCAGTTCATTGTCATTGTCAAACTCGTACGGCAATTATCAAATCCTTGGTCTCCTCTCTGTATGGTCCTAATTTACCATAAGAAGGTCGTCTGTTCGATTCTGCTTCGTCAAGAATAGAATGGTCCTCACACCAAAAAGTAATTTGGAAATTTTCCAGGCTCATTAACTGCATTCGAATCCTTGTTTACTTCCCAGGCTCAATTTATTGACTAGATTAGTCACTACTTCCCTCTAAGTTGTCTGCCGAAATTTACCCAAGTTGAGACATAACTTAAAAATAAATAAATAGTTAGTAAAAATTATACTTGATTTAACCAGGTTAATATTTCTCTAAGTCTGTGACATGGATTTCGGGATTTCTACGGCTGTCTTTGGTTCGTAGTACAAAAACTAAAGGAGATAATTATTTGATAATTTATGAGATTTCCTCAGAACTAAGTCACCGACTTTAAGATTAATTTCAACAAAAATGACAAAAACCAATTTTTGTCATAGTATTAAGTCTGTCTATTTTTCTCCTTGTCAATGAATTTTGTCACCAAGTCTCGCAGTGCGTCAAGTCGTTTAATCCTGTCAATCCATTCCTAAGGTGAAATCCTTCTGTGATCAATCAATCCATATTGGCGATATACCAGGTCTAAGTTGAACATTCATATTCCAGGTTTTGAAAAAGTCACTACCCAGAATGATGTCTAGTGTAACTGAATGAAGAATTTTGTTGTTGAGTATGTCCGTTTGCAGTAACGTTCAATTTAAACAACCCTGTAGACTTTCTCGTACCACCACTAGCGATCCTTATTGATCCTTATTGATCCTTATTGGTATTGCATGGTTGTAGTCGGCTCCTATACGGCTCTGTTACTCTGTTGCTGATCACCTATATCATTGCTCCAGGGTCAAAAAGTGCCTCATAAGATTTGTTGCCAATGTGCATTAAAAAAATCGGTTTTTTTTTATTCGGCTACTGTCTACATCCTTGTCAATTTTAAGGTATGGGTCAGTTGTGCCCTTCACAACCTCTTCCCTCCCTTGGATCATTGTTACTAATCCCTTGTCAGTATCATTCATCCCCTCAATTAAACTCGACTTAAAGAGTGGATCATTATCCCCACTCTTGACCTCAACATCACTAAATGAAAAATTAAATGAGTCTCTCTCATTCTTACATCCTCCTTTATCACATGTCAAAAATTTGAATGAGTTTTTCTCATTTAACTCCTCAGTTCCTACCCTAACTTCGCTTCTTATGAGTGGTTTCTCCCCACTCTTGTCAACTACTACCATGTCACCCATGTCCCAACTGCAAGATGCACCTTCATTAATAGGGAAAGAATTTAAACCTTTAATTTTGTCAGTTTCATCCCTATTTTTCTCAATAATATTAGTTTTCTCTTTGTTCTGAGAAACTTTAATTATCGAGTGTGAGGGGGGTTGGCGGGGGGTACAGACATCTTCTGCGCCCCCCATGGTCCGTTTCCCAAAACATTCCTGATATTTACACAAATCGGGCAACTTAAGAAATTTACCCCTGGTGTTTTGCAGGCTAAACAAAATTCAGTCTGCTTTACTCTACTGGGGCAGTAGGTAGCAATATGCCCTTGTTGCTGACATGCAAAACAGATTCTCAAAGGACATTCTGATACTCTATGTCCCACTGTTTGGCAAGAAAAACATGCACCATAAAAGGGAGTTGATGCACTAGTACTACCAGTTGCACAAACTTGACCTACTGGGGCAACCGCAGTATTAACAGGGTTATTCTGTTGTTGCTTCTTCTTCCAATTATCCGCTACCATGGCCGCATACATCATCGCTGGATTCGGCACTGGTGTTGGTGTCACAATGGTGGGGGTTGTTTGGTTGAGAGCGTCGATTTTTTTAGTAGTTTTCTCAGCCTTCTTTTTCCCCTTAGTCTTCTTTTTCATCTTCTCTCCTTCACTTGTCTCGACAACTCCCTCGTCTTCTATAGCTGCAACTTTCTTTTCATTTTTGTTGGTCCCATGTGTCTTGTCGTCCTTCTTGGTACCATGGAATGCAGCGGCTGGAAAACGCATTTTGTCTTTTGATGGTGGGGGAACATATCTGTCGTCCAAGTCTTTAACTTTTTCATATTGTCGTAAATTTTTTTCTAGTTTAGTCAGTGATTCTAAACTCGATGAGTCAACTTGTCTACGATAGGTGGGCGTAAGGCCTTTATAAGCAATTTTAACTTGTTGCTTGACTGGTAATGGTCTTTTTAAATGTCCCATTATTAGTCTTAAACTTGTCAAATATGAAGAAATCTTTTCTCCTTTTGCTTGTGTCCTAGCCCTTAGTTCGTCAATTACCTCATCATCGTCAACTGTTGTTAAAAATTCACGTCGAAAAGCTCTCTTGAACATCTTCCATGTGTCAATTTCTTGTCTGATAGTTCTATACCAACGACTTGCTTGACCTTTTAAAATACTGGGAATTGAATGTACTAAGTCATCGTCGTCAATTACCATAAAAGTTTTACAATCTTCTAGTCTGTTAAGGAAATCTTCAGGGTCAGCATTGTCATCTCCCGAAAATTTAACATCCCAATTAATCAATGTTTCAATTGTTTTTGACCTATTAATTGCTATGCTTTTGTCTGATTTTAATGAAGATTCACTAGAAAAATCTGAATCAGAGTCGCTTGATGAATCAGTAAATAATGTCCTTCGTACATTCTTTTCTTTATATTTTTTATTAGTTCGTCGTTTGTATTTGTCCTTGTTTTGAGAAATCTTTTTCTCCCTAGTCGAAAATTTCTCGGATTTGTCAGAGTCATTTTCACTATCACTATCATTATTTGATATTCCCCCCTTGGACAGAAATTTTTTTTTTGTCTGTACTGGTTGAGGAATATTTCTGTCACTCTTATTTTCTCTAGTCTTATCTTTATTTTGAATGGATTGAGAAACATCTGTCTTGTCATTTTGTTCAAAATTTTGATTTTGATAATAATGTTGGACTTTTTCTCTTTTTAAAATTTACCTAAATCTCTAATTTTAGGGCTGTCAATTTCCTCTCCACTATCACTTGTCACTCCTGTACCCCTTGTCTGGCAAACATTGGGAATTTCTTCCTTTTTGGGTGGTGTATATGCTTCAAGAAGGAAAATTTTACTCGAATTCCCACAGTCATATTCTTGGCAAAAAGGAATGTCTAATTCATCCGTGAAAATTGTTCTTAATTCAATTCGGAACAATCTTTCTCTGAGAACTTCTAATGTTCCTGCAATCGATAATTGTTTTGCAAGTAACATTGTCACTATTTGTCCTACTGGCATAGCAATAATAGATGTCCAGATATCTCTGATCTCGGGACTATCTGAAAGTATTGCCATTCTTTCTTTATAATCTATCATCTTCTCTATCGCGTGAGCCATTTCAATTATATAAACAAAATTTTAAACAATTTCAAATGTCAAAAAAAATGTTTTATTACCCTAGTCAATTTTAAATTAGGGTAATTTTTAAATTTGCACGCTTTATCACAAATCAAAATAAATTAATTTCAATTTAATTTAGAAAAATTTTGAGAAATTTTCAATCATTAAAGATAAAAATTAATTTTTAGGGCCTAACACACACTATATACGGTCCTGAAACTATTCAATAATTTATTTAATTAATTCTATTCTTATTCAACTCAAAAAGGATAAAATTTTTGAAAATTTGTTAATTACTAACAAAAAAGGGGGCACGTCTCCCATTTAATACGGCCCTGGTCCTTTTAAAATTTTCACTGTCTCGCGGCAGAAATTTTCATCTCCTTTCCCAAGTCAAACTTCTCTTGTCAATTTCTGCATGAGTGATATTTTCGAGCCTACGTGATTAATTTCTGTCATGCGCAATAATTTCCCTAGTCGAAATTTTCCACTGACCGCCAATTTCTATGAACGAAACTGAATTTGAAAAATGATGCGAAAAATTATCACTACGCGCATGCGCTATATGTCACGTGACTATTATAATTTTATTCAACACCAAGCACGTGTTGGCTAATTATTTAAATAACAATGGCAAAAATTATTTATCACTTGCGAAAAATAAAGAAAGATTCACTGATTCTAACAAAATTAAAATTATTGAAATCGTCCAGGCATTACACGAAATATTCAACTTCTAAAAAAAATTGTCTAAATTGAGGTTATGGCATCTCTCGCCATGCCGGCAACAAAAATTCTCAAGTGTAAAAATGTTTCATTCTACACACTTATCTCCTCCTCTCCCAAGTCAAATACAATAAAGAAAACAATTTATATGTAAATCTCCTCTTCTCCCAAGTCAAATATAGAAATACATATAAATTCTTCTCCTCTCCCAAGTCGAATCAAAAAATACATGTCACAAAAATAATTTCAAGTCAAAAATTTACAAGTCAAAAATCATAGAATAATTTTTGGTCGTGTCTCAAAAGTTTCCCAACAAATGTGCCCCACGTTGGGCGCCAAATTTTATAACGAGTCCTTTAATAATTAATTAAAAGTTATGCAAAATTTCATTAATTATCTTCCCTTGTTCGTCACAATATAATTCTTTACCAAACGTGATTGTCAGACGCCAGTCAATTTTCTCTTATAAAAATTGACAAAAATTAATAATTAAAATACACTCAATAAACAACAAAATTTCTATTATTTTTCTCAAAGGAGATTCCGTTGAGATATTAAGTTAAAAAGGGAAAATTTAACCTTTTTGAGACACGATCTCCAAACAATATTCTACTTACTTGTTTCTTTGTCAAACTATTTTCTCTGCTTGTCACCAGGTAAAAACAATTCCTCGGCGAAATAACACAACTTATGCTTTTTTAGACAATATTTATTATCAAACAAAACTCTTCTAAAATTACTTTCAAAAATACAACTCCTTGTCCCTTGTCACACTTCTCTCTTTCAAATCAAACTCTCAAACACATGTCTATTCAACGATAACACAAATCGAACTATATTCAAAAATGTGCTTTCGTCGTCTCCTACATTTTTCGCGAAGCGCCTGTACACACTTGTCAAAAAGGGGAATTTACATTTCTCTCTACGCCTTAAAGTCAAAAGGACTAACGCGCTAAACCCAAATTCAAATAATTATTAATTGAAATTATAATAATAAAAAGAAAGTAAATAATGAACATATCATGACGAAACTACTTCGTCACAATCCTTTCTTAAAAACGAGGTGCGTAAGATCGACTAACTTCAAGTGTAGAACTTTTTCTTGATTGGCTATTTTTTCAAAATCCTTTATTCCTTTATTTTGATTGGAAAAAATTCAAAATCCTTTATTTTGATTTGATATAATCGAGACGACATTACTTACTGATGTCAAAGCAGCTAACTTCAAGTGTAGAACTTTTTTCTCATTGGCTGATTTTTGGCTGATTTTATAATGAGTGTTCCTCATTGGCTGAATTTTATAATGATGGTGACCTCACACTTTTAAATTTTCGTTTTACTCTTTTTTAAAATTAAAATTAAAATAAATTAATTTAAATTTATTTATTAACTAAAAGTTAACCAAAAGTAGTTTAAGATAAAAATAATTTTTATTTATGACTTGGTTTGTAATAAATGAAAAGTTTTTTAATAAGAAAATATATTTAATTTTATGATTCATTTTAGACGCTTCAAAATTGTTGCGCGCGCATCTTTTTTCCAAAAAAAGTTTGTTCGCTACGTAACCTCACCTCAGTGTGAAACGCATAGTTTTTTTTGGTTGGTATGAAAAATTACAAAATATTACAAGTGTCAGCAACTGTCAGCCATTTGCAAAGTGTGACAAGTGTATCGTTTCGATAAGAAGTATTGGCTGTTATTTGCTGAGTGATTTTTTTCTGAAAGTGTTGATTGTGAATTTTGTGGTTTTGTTTGTTTGTACATTTGAAAAAAGTTGCAATTCTTTTGTACATTTGAAAAAAGTTAAAGTACATTGCATGCGTTACGTACGTAAGTATTAAAATTAAAATACATGTAAATACAAATTAAATTCTTTGTTAATATTATTTGTATATATATTTATTAGGAAGAGTTTGTAAATATAATGTGTGAATTATTTGATTTATTAATTTAAAGGATTTAATTAATTTTATTAATTAAAGTTAAAGGTTAAAGTTAAATACATTAATTTAATTAAAGTTAAAGTTTTAAAGTTAAAGTTTAAAGGAATAAAGGACATTTGCCTGTTATTTTGATAATCTAAAATTATTGAGAAGGGAATCAAATTCTGCTTTTAGCATGCATAGCACTTTGTATTTTTATACGCTTGAATTTATTAGTCCGATTGAAAAAGGTAAAAAGCATATTCAAATACTTTTTAGTGGACCTATCAAGAAAGGTCATTGGATTTGCACTTATTATGATGGAATGAGACTTTATATTTATGATAGTCTTAATGAAGGATGTTTAAATGAAGATCAAAGGAAATATTTAAGTAGATTATATCCTTTTAAACCTCCAGTAGTTTGCACAACTGTTGATCAACAACCAAACAATAGTCTTGCTTGTGGAATATATGCAATAGCATTCGCAACATCGATATTTTTTAATATTATGCCCCACTCTGTCAATTACTATTATTATAACATGAGAAATCATTTAATGTTAATGTTCAAAAACAATCGTTTAAGTAAATTTCCGTCAGTAAGGTCGACTAATATTAGAACTATGACTGTTGAATATAATTGGGAGTGTCTTCTTAGGAATCGAGCTAGAGAAAAAAGTTTCCAAAATGAAGAAAATAAAATTGTTGACAATAATTTATCATCGCTGAATTCAACCAGCAATGTTTGTAAAAAAAATTTTGTTGATAGTTGTTTAGAAGATTTGCCTTTAATTGCAGCAAATGATGTTAATAATATTTCTATTGATTCAAGCAATGGGATGAAAGATACAAGATTAATAATAACTGAGAAGCAAGGAGAAAAAATAGCTATGGTTCATTTTCCTGAAGAAGAGGAAAAATATAAAATCATAAAACGTCAAAAAAAAGCTGCTTATCAAAAAAAATATCGACAGAAAAAGCGAGAAAATAATAAAATTGTTCGCTCTGAATCATTGGATTCTAATGAATTCATTAGTGCAGAGCAAACTTTAAATACGAGGCCCCAAAGCACATCTACAGCTTTATCATCAGCAGAAGAAAATATTTCTACTTCTAAAGTTAAAACGTCAATTCGTGACAGAAATGTTGCTTACAAGCGCACCTCTCGACAAAATAAACATACTTCTGTTGAAAAACAAAATCAGTCTGATATTATTTCAAAGTCACATATAGAGATGGGTTATTGTAATGAAATGAACATTACACGTGATCATTCTTATGTAAAACTTTGTGAACATAAAGTTAACAGTGAATTATTTATAAAATCAGAAACTAATGATGATTGTAATGATTCAAGAAATGTTACAAAATATACTAATTTAAAAAATGAAAATCAAGTAAAAAAAAAGATCAATAATACGTTCTTTAGAGGAAGAAGAACAACATCAAGTCATGAAACTTTAAAAGAAAGCTGCTTATCAAAGAAAGTTTCGACAAAAAAACAAGAGAATAATAGAATTCTTAACCCTCAATCACTTCAAACAAAGGACAGTATTATTACAGTGTCAAAATCAAATATAAATTCAGAAAAATCCTCATCAACTGTTACTACATCTTTGGCAAAAGATAATGTAACTGTTACAGCAAATTTAGCAAATACTAATATTTCCGGTCGTCAAAAAAATGTAGCTTATCAAAAAACTCATAGCCAAAAAAAACGGGATTTTGCACAGAATCAAAATTTCTCTGACAGTATTTCAGTCTCGCATATAGAAGAACATTTTGCTGGTGCGATGAACATTTCATGTGAGCATTGTAATGCTAAACATTTCCAAGCAGAAAGAGTATCTAATAAAAAAAATTCATTTCATGATTGTTGTAAACATGGCGAAGTCATTCTTGAAGATCTACCTGCTCCTCCACTCATATTACAAAATTTATTTGATGGCACCCACGAATTATCTGGGCATTTTCTTCATAATATACGACCTTACAATAATTCATTTGGTTTTGCTTCTTTCAACGCTAACTTAGTTAATTTTAACAATAGACGACCAGGACCATATTGTTTCAAAATACATGGTCAGGTTTATTATCAAATGATACATCTTTGTATGCAGAAAGGAACGATACTTCTTCATTTGGACAGTTATTTATTGTTGATCAAAACGAAGCTTCCGAAATTTGTTGTAAGAATAATGTTCAATTAAACCGAGATATTGTTGATGGAATTGAAACAGCCCTTCGGGATTGTAACCTATTTGCACAGTCCTACCGTATTTATGATGGATGAAAAAATTAAAAAAACAATGACTGAAAATAATGCAGAAATTTAGCCTGAGATGCAATTATTTTTTTATTTTTTTTTTTTTTATTGTTTTATACTCCTGCCCTATTGGCCTTACGCACTTCGACAAGAGTCCCCGAGAAATACTTTTTTGGATTAAGCATAACCATTCTACTTTAGAAATTTTTTCTATATATATTAACCTAATTTTGCGTCTACAGCCGACTTTATTAGGAGTACTCGCATTACGCCTGGACCACCCGTCAATGGGTTTTCTCGCCAGAGAAGAGGGAAACTGTAGAAAACCTCTCTGAGTACAACCGGTTTATCGACAGTCGAGTTCTAATGGTGTGTACCGGACAATAATCGACGGTGCACATCATTATACCTCGACGTCAAACCTCCCGCTCAGATTGTCTCACGTGCCGGAAAAATACCAAGCCAAGTGGGCGCGAACCAAGGGTACTTATACCCTTGGTCCTTAAACGACCACCAACGCCAGGCATCTATCCGACTGAGCCAATCTGTCGGTGAGATGCAATTATTATTTTCATTAAAGCCTGGGATGGATAGTAGACGTTATAATTTACAAAGTGTAAATGAAGTTGCAGCAATTTTTACTACAACTGCTGATGGTGATATTCCAGAATCATATGTTACCGTATATAATAAGAATACAAAAAGTTTACAATATATAAGTTCTATGAATCCCAATGTTGAGCCATGGATATATCCTTTATTTTATCCACATGGAACAAGAGGTTGGGATAAAAATCTGACCTGCGCTAATACAAATAAACGTGTATCAAGAGCTGCATACATCAGGCATAGAATGGCTTCTAGGGACAACAATGTATTTTTAAAGGGTGGTAGATTATTTCAGCAATGGATTTTCGACAGTTATGTGAAAATTAAAAAGGTAGGACAAATTTCTGTCGAAATAATCAAAAGAAACTTCGTGCAGATACTTACGAAGGTCTAATTGATCATTTACAAAGAAGAGCTGATGATTCGAACAATAAAGTTGGGAAAATTGTAATACTTCCATCGACTTTCACAGGTTCTCCGAGAAATATGTTACAGCATTACCAAGATGCAATGGCTATTGTGAAAAAATTTGGTAAACCTGATCTTTTTATTACGATGACGTGTAATCCAAACTGGCGTGAAATAAAGGAAAATTTATTACCTAACCAAACTGCCTTTGACAGACCAGATATTGTATCGCGTGTTTTTACCATAAAAAAAGATAAACTTATTAATACTATTGTAAAGGAACAATTATTTGGCGAAGTGATTGCTTATGTGTATGTCATTGAATATCAAAAACGTGGATTGCCGCATATGCATTTATTAGTGACTTTGAAACAAAATTATAAAATAACAACACCCGAGATTGTACACAAATATATTTCGGCAGAAATTCCAAGTCAATCAGAAAATGTTATACTTCATGACATCGTTATGAAAAATATGATTCATGTCCCATGTGGAAATTGGTGTAAAGATAATAATAGTAAATGTTTGAAAGGTTTCCCAAAACAATTCTGTTCTGAGACAATAATGGATGAAAACGGATACCCAACGTATCGCTGCTTTAATACAGGACAATACGATCGCCTAAATGGAGGAACTACAGATAATCAATACGTTGTTCCATACAATCCTACATTACTTCAGTTATTTAATTGTCATATTAATGTAGAAGTAGTTTCAAGTATTAAATCCGTAAAATATTTGTATAAATATATTTTTAAGGGATATGATGCTGCT
This sequence comes from Leptopilina heterotoma, assembly GCF_015476425.1. Lineage (NCBI taxonomy): Eukaryota > Metazoa > Arthropoda > Insecta > Hymenoptera > Figitidae > Leptopilina > Leptopilina heterotoma. The sequence continues at coordinate 98,958 of NW_025111145.1, forward strand.
GTAGTAATTACCGATAGTAGTAATAATACAAGTTCTTTAGAATATGATGAAATAAAAAACTTTATTGAAACTCGATATGTTAGTCCTGTTGAAGCATGTGATAGAATATTTGGTAGACCATTACAGAGTAAAAGTCATTCTATTCTCCGATTACCTGTTCATTTAATTAATCGGCATACTGTAACCATTAGTGAAGAAGCAAATGATGATGCTATAAATGAAGCTTTACAGAAACGGACTATGTTATTAGAATATTTCGATTTAAATAGGCGTGATCCACAAGCTAGACAATATACATATGCAGAAATTCCATGTTATTATGTTTTTAAGAAAGAACGTGGTGAAAATGCATTAAAATGGGTGAAGCGTAAAGGGTCATTTAATGTCATTGGACGGATGTATTCAATTTCGCCCAGTCAATCAGAACTGTTTCATCTTAGATTACTTTTAATAGTAGTTAAAGGCGCTACAAGTTATGATCATCTGCGAACTGTCAACAATATTGTACATGACATTTTTCGTAGTGCATGTTTAGCACTAGGCCTTATTGAAGATGATGGAGAATGGGAACGTGCTTTGACAGAAGGAGAAGTATGGATGATGCCACAACAATTAAGACGTTTATTTGTGCGTATTTTAATTTATTGCCATCCAGTTCATCCAAACGAACTTTGGGAAAAGTTTAAAGAGGCTATGTCTGAAGATTATTAGAAAAATTATCCATCTAATGAAGCTCATAAAAGAGCATATAATGATATAATTAACTTTCTGTTGCATGAAGGATCAAATATTAGCAATTTTCCTGAAATGATACAGTTAAATGAAATAAGTATTGAAACAGAAAATCAAGCGAACAACGAAATGTCATTGCAACAACATAAAGAGATTGGTGAAATGCAATATGTGAAACTGAATTCCAAACAGAAGGATATTGTTGATGAAGTATTAAATGTAGTTATTCAAGATAAAAGAATACCATCTTCTTCATGTTATTACATTGATGGACCAGGTGGATCCGGAAAAACTTTTGTTTATACAACTTTATACCATTTGTTAAGAAGTAAAGGAAATCTTAGTATTAATGAAGGTTTATGTAATGGAACGCGAATGCAGGTATTAGAACTATCAAACAATCTGCTACGTTGTCGTATTTTAACAGGTGATAAGGTTGGAGATATTGTATTTATAAATCGTATTACGCTGTATTGTGAAGATATTTATCCTTTTACTTTCAAACGACAGCAATTTCCTATAAAATTAGCATTCGCAATAACAATAAATAAAAGCCAAGGACAAACTTTTGACAAGATTGGTGTAGACCTTCGTAAAAATGTATATAATCATGGGCAAGTATATGTTGCATTTTCACGAGTTAAATCTTGGGAATCATTAATTATATATTTAGGAAATCAAAGACCTAATTTACTAATCAAGAATTATGTTTACACTGAATTATTGAAATAAAAGTAAATATTTTTTCTATAAAAATGTCTGAGTCGTTATATATTTTTTTTCTTAAAAAGGAGTGTGTCTCAGTATGGCTGTCTTTACGCGTAAGACTTTCTTCGACGCTTCTAATTGGTAAATTACGTCATTTTTTTGTAATAAGATTCACACGTAAGATTTCTTTACACGTTTCTTTCTTATCAATTGGTCAAAGACGTTTTAATTTCCTAATTTCAAATAATAGTTCAAACTTCAGATAATTAAGACACTTATTTGTACGTATTTTAATGTACTGCCAACCAGTTCATCCAAATGCACTTTGAAAAAAGTTTAAAGATAATATTTCTCAAGATTATTAACGAAATTTTGCATCCCATGAATCTTATAGAAAAGCATATATTGAAATAAATTATTTTCTTCGAAATGACGGAGTACTTACATTTTTTGTATAATATTTACAGAAACCACACTTATATTTCTTTTTTATAGCAAAAGTAGGAACGATTTTAAGAAACAAAAGTAAATTTTTAATTTAATATCCTCTGTTTATGGCTTTCTTTGACAGTAGAGATGTTTTTTTGCTAGCTAAGTGAAAAATAGTTAAAAATTGTTTATTTAGTAACGTTTTTCTTTCATCACTATTTTTTAAAATATAAATTTACTATGGAAGATTTTAAATGCTACAAAATTTAATTAACAAATAGATTACTTTGATTATAAAAAGGTTTTCTATAACTTCATCGTACAAAACTTTTTATAAAATGTGCCATTCTTGAAATATACGCTTTTCTTTAAGCAAAGAAAAGTGTTGTTTTTTTTATCAAAACCATAAACTTTAGAAATGATACATTTAGAAATAGATAAAAACAGAACTAGAATTGTAAATGTATAAAAAATTGTTTTACGCACAACATAGGCTATTATTTTATTAAATTGAATAATATTTAAAAATTCCTATTATCAGAAACTGTCACTCAAATTGATACCTTAACAAACAAAAGACTGTAATTTAAAGAATAAAAATGCAAGAGAAAAAACGCGCGCGCGGCAGCGCGCGATCGTTCTCGTATATAAAAAAAGTAGGTCTATGGAAATAATTGCTTCTGTCAAAGATTCGCCTGAAGCAAGGGGGATGATGTAAGAAAATGAATTTAGCGCCTATACGATGCAGCTTGTGTTTGTGGCGAAAACATCGAGAGAATTCGTGGAGAACGAAGGGCCTTTCGGAGAAATTATGGGTGTAGGGGGATTCGTTTGGTTTGGGTGGGAAAATTGTCACGCGCTAATAAATTCGTCGCTTCGCGGATTCTCTGCTCATTGCTTCCCAAAAAAGATTGAAGTACAAATACATCTAAGTCCGACGCCGAAGATTTAGAGGTAATTTATAAAAAGAAGGGAAATTAAATTTTATTTCAATTAATTATTGTTCAGGGTTTTTATTAATTTTCGGGGTTTTATTTATTCATTTAGTGTGGCGCTTTTATGATAATAATGGGCGGAAAGAACTAATCTCGGAAAGAGCAGCAGAGTCCGTGAAGTGAGGTGTTGAAACTAATCCTGGCAGTATCCTGGGCCAGTTCCGTGACGCTAAATGGTGCAGTCCGAAGGAATAGAAATAAACTCGAGGGAACCTCGCATGTAAACTACACCCAGACCATTCCGGATCGCTCTAGACCGCCGATTTTACCCGTAAAACTACTTCTATATAAAAAGGGAAGTGATAACAATTTATTTTGTTCATTTTTTGTTTAATTTCTTCTCACTACGTTATTTGATAAATTTTATTTGTGATTTTTACTATATTTCGTTCTATTTATATGTATATATCTTTATTTGACTTGTGTGTGTATGTTTTGTGAGTGTGTGACAAGGGCGAAATATTTGATGTTTTTATCACAATAGTCTCGAGACTGATTAATATTTTTTGATTGACATTGATAAATTTCATGAGAATATATATAATTTACTACCTTAAATTGGTTTCCTCTTTATTTTATAATTTGTGATCCATTTTCTCTTTTTGTGACTATAATTTATTTTTATTATATTTTTTCTAATTCAATTTTATTACACTTGTAAAAATTACCAAAATGAGGCACTTGTTAATTAAAATTGTTTAAATAATTTAAAGGTGGTATTTCATTGTTTTAACTTTAGAATAAAATATGTTAAAAGGTTTTATTAGTAAACTGCATAAAAAATAAAGAATTACTTATAAGATAAACAATTATATTATTTATTTGTTTATTAAAAATGCCTAATTGATTAGGGTAAGGGTCCCGAAGGTGGCCGCCCATCTTTTGAACGACTGTAAATAAAACTTAGTCGATTTCTGAAAAACAGATGAAATTTCGACTTTCAAAAAAGTGTCCCCGAACCGTTTTTAACGATATTTCATTATTTGACGCTTGTTAGACAAGCTCGTAGTAAAATCTTACGTAAGAAGGGAGAGGGGGGATCCGAGAAATCTTATTTATTCTTACATGGGGAAGGGGGGGGTCAAAATTGCCTAAAATCGTCCTTACACGTAATTAATAAATGGCCCCTTAAACGTTTTGTTAACATTTTACTATCTGTTATCAACGATCGTTTATGTAAATGATTTACATTTTGTTTAAGCGTATCTCTCTTGTGCACGTCGTGCTTTAAACAAGTGTACTTTAAGTTAAAATAAAATAAACGAAAATTCAGTTTCTGAACGAGTTTACAAATTTCTGGAAAAAAAAATTTATCGATTTTTCGTTTTGCTTTCTACAAAAAATTTAAAAAACTTGATTTTCGACTAAATTTATGAAATTTATTAATTTTCCATCTAAATTATACGCGAAAAATAAGTTTTTAAACGAATTTGAAAATTTTTCAAAATTTAAAAATCGGACAAGTGCGAGTTTCACTCGCATTAAGATCGAAGGTTCCGTACACCAAAATAAAACTCATTGTTTATAAAAAAATTATTTCAAAAATTCTTACAAAATTTGAAAAAAATTATTAAAAAAATAGTAATAAAATTTTTCAAATTTCGAATAAATATTTTTATTATTTTATTTTATTAATAAATCTTTATATTTTTTCTTTTATAGTACTTATCTTCGCCAATCACATTCTCTTTATTTTTTCTATAATTTGCACTTGAAAAAGAATATACAAGCTGAATCTTAACTCACCAGGTTTAAATTTATAAAAGTTAAAGTAGGGACAGTGTAATTTTTTCGAAAAATTCAAATTCTTGCCCTTCAATTTCGCAAATAACTCCACCAATCAGGTTCGCTATATTTTTTCTGTAATCTTTACTTAAAACTGAAGATCCCTACCGAATTTCAGCTCAACAGGATAAGATTTGTAAAAGTTAAAGGGGGGGACAGGGTCATTTTTTGCAATTTTTTCGAAAAAATTTAATTTCTTTCCCTCCTAGTTCGCAAATATGTCCGTCAATCAAGTTCGCTATATTTTTCCTGTAACCTACACTTTAAACAGAAGATCCCTACCGAATTTCAACTCACCAGATTGAGATTTGTAAAAGTTAAGGGGGGGGACAGGGTCATTTTTAGCATTTTTTTCGAAAAAATTGAATTTCTTTCCCTTCTAGTTCGCAAATATGTCCGTCAATCGGGTTCGCTATATTTTTCCTGTAATCTGCACTTAAAACTGAAGATCCCTGCCGAATTTCAACTCACCAGGTTGAGATTTGTAAAAGTTAAGGGGGGGGACAGGGTCATTTTTTTGCAATTTTTTCGAAAAAATTGAATTTCTTTCCCTCCTCGTTCGCAAATATGTCCGTCAATCGGGTTCGCTATATTTTTCCTGTAATCTGCACTTAAAACTGAAGATCCCTGCCGAATTTCAACTCACCAGGTTGAGAATTGCAAAAGTTAAGGGGGGGGACAGGGTCATTTTTACCATTTTTTTCGAAAAAATTGAATTTCTTTCCCTCCTAGTTCGCAAATATGTCCGTCAATCGGGTTCGCTATATTTTTCCTGTAATCTGCACTTGAAACTGAAGATCCCTACCGAATTTCAGCTCACTAGGTTGATATTTGCAAAAGTTAACCCTTTAACGCCGGGACGGACACTTTTTTTGAATCATTTTCAACGTTAATTATTTTGGTTATTAGACATGTAGAAAATTTTCGGAATAACATTTTCTGACGTATTTTTTATCGCTCTTTCAGAATCTGTCATCAAAATTGGAAAAAACAAAAATTCCTAAAAGTTATGGCCATTTTTTTGGAAAAAAATCCAAATTTTTGACATTTTTGATTCAAAAATGATTTTTTTTTCAAGTTAGCAGTAACCAGAAAAATTGTTTATCATAAAATATCGCGTCCACAATATCCAAGCTTCAAAGTTATGGACCATACATTTAAAAATTTCAAGATGGCAGATCCAAAATGGCGACAAAAGAATTTTTTTCCCCAAAATTGACACCCTGTGGACTTTTTTTTTAATTCTCCTTTTATCTTCAAGACTCAAGTACTTGAATGTATTTTGGGTCGCTGATTACGAATATGATGTCAGTTTTCAAAAATTCAAAATGGCGGATCCAATATGGCGGACGAAATTCTAAAAAATTATCAAATTCACTTGAAACTTGTTACTCAGGGGTTTTTGGGGTCGCTGATTACGAATATGATGCCAGTTTTTAAAAATTCAAAATGGCGGATCCAATATGGCGGATGAATTTCTAAAAAATTATCAAATTCACTTGAAACTTCTTACTCGGGGGTTTTTGGGGTCGCTGATTACGAATATGATGTCAGTTTTCAAAAATTCAAAATGACGGATCCAATATGGCGGACGAATTTCTAAAAAATCATCAGATTCACTTGAAACTTGTTACTCGGGGGTTTTTGGGGTCGCTGTACCGAATCTCAAGTCAGATTTCAACAATTCAAATTGACGGATAATTTATTACTTTATTCATTTAGCTAAATGAATTGTCTATTAGTTAGTCCTTGCAGTCAGTTGTTTTACAACATCATTGAATTGCATTTCCTTTAGAAAGTATATGTGACCCCATCTGAGAAAAGGGACCTTATGGCCAAAAAATCGATTTTTTTATTTTGACAGTGTCTTACACTTTAAGGTCATTAAAATGCATGTAGTCCTGGGTTAAAAAAGTAATTTCAATTCTTTAAACAAATAAAATATTTTCACTTAAAAAAAGTTGAGTTTGTTCATAACGTCCCTGTTCTCGGACGCGGTCACATATTGTTTCTTACTTTATTGACAACACCAGAAAGACATGGTTTCTCTAAAGAACGTATAAACTTTTAACACAATCTAATCTTTCTCTGAAATTTTCACTACCATATTAAATTCGGAATATTGAATTTTTGAAAACCGACTTCATATTCGTTTTCAGCGACCCCAAAAACCCCCGAGTAACAAGTTTCAAGTGAATCTGATGATTTTTTAGAAATTCGTCCGCCATATTGGATCCGCCATTTTGAATTTTTGAAAACTGACATCATATTCGTAATCAGCGACCCAAAAAAACCCCGAGTAACAAGTTTCAAGTAAATTTGATAATTTTTTAGAAATTCATCCGCCATATTGGATCCGCCATTTTGAATTTTTAAAAACTGGCATCATATTCGTAATCAGCGACCCCAAAAACCCCTGAATAACAAGTTTCAAGTGAATTTGATAATTTTTTAGAATTTCGTCCGCCATATTGGATCCGCCATTTTGAATTTTTGAAAAATGACATCATATTCGTAATCAGCGACCCAAAAAACATTCAAGTACTATTTGTCTTGAAGATAAAAGGAGAATTAAAAAAAAAAGTCCACAGGGTGTCAATTTTGGGGAAAAAAAAATTCTTTTGTCGCCATTTTGGATCTGCTATCTTGAAATTTTTAAATGTATGGTCCATAACTTTGAAGCTTTTGATGACAGATTCTGAAAGAGCGATAAAAAATACGTCAGAAAATGTTATTCCGAAAATTTTCTACATGTCTAATAACCAAAGTAATAAGTAATTAACGTTGAAAATGATTCAAAAAAAGTGTCCGTCCCGGCGTTAAAGGGTTAAGGGGGGGGGGACAGGGTCATTTCTTGCAATTTTTTCAAAAAAATTCAATTTCTTTCCCTCCTAGTTTCCAAATATCTTCACCAATCAGGTTCGTTATATTTTTCCTGTAATCTGCACTTGAAACTGAAGATCCCTACCGAATTTCAGCTCACTAGGTTGAGATTTGCAAAAGTTAAGGGGGGGACAGGGTCATTTTTAGCATTTTTTTCGAAAAAATTGAATTTCTTTCCCTCCCCGCCCATTTTGCGTGGCTGGGACGGACACACGAGTGATTTCATAAGGGTTCCGTCAGTACACCTATGGTGTACGGAACCCTAAAAATCGTCGTTTTTTTCTTTTTTGTGCTATAGGAAATTTAAAAATTTTGAAATTCGTCGATTTCTTTGAATTTTCTTCTTCAGAAAATTATTGGAATCGTAAATTTCGATTGAATTCGTTTTTTTTTTATTTTCAAACTGAATTATAAACAAAATTTAAGTTACTGAACGAGTTTAAAAATTTCTAAAAAAAAAAATTTATGGATTTTTCGTTTTTTTGTACAGAAATTTTAAAAACTTGATTTTCGACTAAATTTATGAAATTTATTTATTTTTTATCTAAATTATACGTGATTCCGAAAATTTTCTAAAGAAGAAAATTCGAAGAAATCGAAGAATTTCAAAATTTTTAAATTTCCTATAGAAAAAATAACGACAATTTTTAAATTTAAAAAAATTTTTTTTTCGTTTAAAAACTTTTTTTTGCGTACAATTTAGATAGAAAATAAATCAATTTCATGAATTTAGTCAAAAATCAAGTTTTTAAAATTTTTTGTACAAAAAAACGAGAAATCAATGAATTTCTTTTCAGAATTTATTAAACTTGTTTAGAAACTGAATTTTTGCTGATAATTTAGTTTGAAAATGAAAATAAATAATAAATGCAGTTGAAATTTACGATTTTGAAAAATTTCTAATGAAAAAAATTCGAAGAAATCAAGGAATTTTAAAATTTTTAAATTTCGTATAGAAAAAAACAAAACAACGACGATTTTTAAATTTTAAAAAAATTTTAAATTCGTTTAAAAATTTATTTTTTGCGTATAATTTAGATGGAAAATAAATAAATTTCATGAATTTGAAATCGTTCAACGTTACGACACCAAAGTTGCGCCCGGTCCGAATCTAATGCAAACTCGATCAACACGTCACACAATCGAATTAACCGATAACACAGCCACACAAAAAAAATAAAGTGTCTTGATCTGGGGTCGAGACATATATATTCCGATGTATTTCGATGCGCTGAATCCGAATCCACCCTCAGAATTTAGCCAATGGTTCCTGGTTTCGCCCTAACCTCAAAAAATACCCTAAAATCGTTAAAATGGTCACTTTTGATTTATCAAAATTGAATCCAACCGCATGTTGATAATTTTCTAAGATCCCTTAATTTAAATAAACTATTCTATAAGCTTTTCAATTGAAAATTCCTATAAAACATTAAATCTATCGAACCTAACCTCAAAAACACATCTAAGATTATAAACAAACAAATTATACCATACACAGCACAATAAAAATTATGTAAGCTCATGAAAGTTACAACTTCAGGTGTTTTTATGATTGCTGATTACGAATCCGGTGTTAGTTTATCAAAATTCCAAATGGCGGATCCAATATGGCGAACAATATAATTAAAATTTGTTTGGATTGGCTTGAAAATCGTTACTCGGGGTTTTCGGGGTCGCTGATGACGAATCCCATGTCGGTTTATAAAAATTCAAAATGGCGGATCCAATATGGCGGTTTTTAAATATTTTAACGATTATTTTAAATTTATTACTCGCGGTTTTTCGGGACCTTTGATAACGAATCCTATATCAATTTTTATACACGCTAAAAAAAGTTCTACTAAAGTAGATATAACAATCACTTTAATAGCTATAAGTTTCACTGATTTGGCTCCATCGATAATCCATTTTCGCTGATCTAGCGAAAATGATATTTCTTGCGTTATCTTTTGAAAACAACGTAACCTCAAAATAACACTTGAATGAAAACATTTTTAAATTAATGTTTAAAGCGTTTATTCAAATTCTATTAATTATATTTTTTATATTATAACTAATAAAATGTAAAATTAGTAAATTAATACGTATTTAGAGGTAAGAAATGTAAATTTGACATTTGTGATTTTAGAGAAATTTCTATGAGAATGGTAAACTGTCAAATATTTCCAATATGGCTGACCAGTGAAATTCATTTTCTCTATATCAGAGAAACAGTTTGACTACTGCATTGGAAATCATTCATTGAATTAGTTGAATAGATTCTTTATGTTATTTATTTTTGAAATTAGCTGTTCCCCACAGTAAAAATTTTTTTCCGTGTAATCTTAAAGTCTTACAAATTGTTTTCTAACAATTCGTAAGACTTTAAGATTATAAAAATTGATATAGGATTCGTTATCAAAGGTCCCGAAAAACCGCGAGTAATAAATTTAAAATAATCGTTAAAATATTAAAAACCGCCATATTGGATCCGCCATTTTGAATTTTTAGAAACCGACATGGGATTCGTCATCAGCGACCCCGAAAACCCCCGAGTAACGATTTTCAAGCCAATCAAAACAAATTTTAATTATATTGTTCGCCATATTGGATTCGCCATTTTGAATTTTGATAAACTAACACCGGATTTGTAATCAGCAGTCATAGAAACACCTAAGTTGTAACTTACATGAGCTTACCTATTTTTTATTGCGCTGTGTATGGTATAATTTGTTTGTTTGGAATCTTAGATGTGTTTTTTTGTGTTTTTTTTGAGGTTAGGTTCGATAGATTTAATGTTTTATAACAATTTTCAATTGAAAAGCTTATAGAATAGTTTATTTAAATTAAGGGATCTTAAAAAATTATCAACATGCGGTTAGATTCAATTTTGATAAATCAAAAGTGACGATTTTAACGATTTTAGGGTATTTTTTGAGGTTAGGGCGAAACCAGGACCCATTGGCCAAATTCTGAGGGCGGATTCGGATTCAGCGCATCGAAATACATATGTCTCGACCCCAGATCAAAACACTTTATTTTTTTTGTGTGGCTGTGTAATCGACCTTTTCGTTTAAAACCATATTCATCGTCAGCTAAAAAGCGAAAAGAAATGCTCGAGCAAGTTCAAGAAATGCTTTTCAACGGAGTTAACGAACCGAGTACATCGCCTTATTGCTCCCCCGTGGTTTTGACGAAGAAAAAGAACGGGAAATTTTGATTCTGCTTAGATTTTCGTCGTTTGAGCTCCTATTACACAAGACGTGAATCATACCTTGCCCAGGATCACCGACTCTTTAAAAGAACTCGAAAACGCAAAAATATTTTTTTCATACCTTGGTCGAAAGTACGTACTTCCCTCTGCGATTTCGCAGCAGAAAGTCAAACATTTGTGCTTTGGTTGATTTTCATACCCAACCTTTATTACAGCGGGAGTAAAAGAATTCTCTGTCGGTAAAAACACCACTGTCGGTAAATAAGAAAATTTCGAGTCAATGAAAATTTAACGAATAATTGTTATCGCAATATAAAATGAGAAATAAAATTATCAAGAAAACTTTTTATACTTTCTAAATTTATTATCCACAAGCTCTGAATATTGAAATGAACGAAATCTTTTGCTGATATAATTATTTTCAAAACTTATTTTAATAAACATTAAAAACAAAAATAAGATAATTAAAAAATTTTTAATTTCTTTTTTAATACGTGTCAAAATATTATAATAAAATTTTAATAATTTGAAGAAAGAATGAAATTGTGTTCATTAGAACGTTTAGAATTTTAGAAACATAATAGTATATTAAGCAACAAGAGGATAAAGGCAACCATTTGTGCGCCCTCGACCTCCACTCGTGTCACAAAAATCATGTTCGACTTGTATGAAAATGGCGGCTGTTTTCTCCCAAGGGCAAGAAAAATGCATGTGAACAGCTAATTTTCTTGCCCATGGGAGAAAACGGCCGCCATTTTCATACGGTCGTAGAAATGAATGACTTCCCTTGCGAATTGAGAACACCGAGAAAGCACCGACATTTTGGTGATTTTGCAGTGTTTTGTAAATAATATACAAAAAACCAAATAAAACCACAAATTTTATTAGAGGAATTGAAAGAGGACATTCCAATGAAGAAATTGATATAGGCACTTTAATAATAAACATTGATTTTCAATGTGAAAATAATTTTTAAAGTTGAAGTTAAAATTTAGAGTTAAAAATATCGTCGGTGATTATTTACATTGACACGGTGTTTTGTAAAATAATTATGTAAATACACTTACTTGAAACCTAAAAGTATTTAAAATAAAAAGCCAGTAAACTACAGAATAAATTAAAAGCAAAAAAATTACCAATTAATAAGACACTTATTGTAAAAATAAATATAAAAGTGAAAAGTTTGCTTCCGAATGTGATACAAAGAGAACGAGTAATTCTCTTTGTAGATAAATGGGAAAGTTAAATGATCATTTACCATAAGAGCTCGCTTGATAACATGAAAAAAAAGAAAGTGTTACCATATTGCAAATATTAACGTTTTTTCTCTCAATAGATGTCGGGCTGAAAGATTTCTAAATTACAATATTCAATCATTCTGAAAAGTGATAAAGACAAATTTTTAATATTGCATTCAAAAGGTAAGTTTCAAAATTTTATTTATTAATTTATGGCAAGACATTTTTTAATTTAATACAAAAATTACTTAAATTAAAAATTAATTAAAACTTAAAACTTTTATTTAATAATTATTCAATAAAATAATACATGATATTTTTTAAATTGTTTATCTTTTTAAGAATAATAAAAAAAATTACTAATTGAAGATGGCGGACTAATACAATTTTTTGAATTCGCTCTAAACTTGTAGAAATTACCTTTAAGAGTTTTTTCTCCTACTGATAACAAATTTGTTGATATTTTTTGAACTAAAATATTACTAATTCAAGAAGGCGGACTAACACAATTTTTTAATTTTGCTCTAAACGTGTAGAAATTCATTTTTGAGTTTTATCTCCTAATAACAAATATGTTAATACATTTTTTTTAAATTTAAAAATTACTAAATAGCTAACTTTTAATTAAAAACTATTTTTATTAAAATTAAAAATGAATTGGAATGTAGTTTTAATACTAGTATGAGTACAATAATCATATGTTCTAATAACAGGGAATTTAGGGTTTTCAGGATGTCTACTGAAAATATGACTTAAAATTCCAGGACATTTTTAGTACATTTCAGGACAGATTTCTTATTTTTTCAGGACATTTATATGTGTAACAGAAGTCAGGGAAAAGTTAGGGATTTTTATTGAAAGTACTGAAAAAAATTTAATTTTTAGAATTTATAGAAAAATTCTGAATTTTGGTGTCTTTTTTGTTTGCCTTATGAATTATGAAATTGACAAGAATTCTAATACTACACGGAGAAAAATAGTTAGCTATTTCAGCTAATTTTTAGCTACCTTAGCTAACCTTAATTGCTATTATATGGATAGCAATTATTGTTAGCATAAATTCAATTATGTTCGAAAATTTTTAAAAATTCTCGTCAAGATTTCAATTATCTTTATAAATAATAAAATTCTTTTTAAAAATTCAATTATTTTTAAAAAATTTAATTAAATTCTTGTCAGAATCACAATTATTTTCAAAAATTTTCCTAATTTTAATTTTTTTTATATCTACTATTTTAATAAAATTTTCGCATCAATTCAATTATTTCAAATTTTTTAATAAAGTTTCTCGGAAGAATTGAAATATATAAAGAGAATTGAAAAAAATAGCTCGGAGAAATTCAATTACTTTGAAAAATTTAAATAAAATTCTTTTACAAATTCTAATATTTAAAGAAATGTTGACAAAATTCTTTACAAGATATAGTTTATTACATTGTAATTTTAATAAAACTTTTCTAATTTCCTAAAATTATTTTTACAAATAAATTGTTTATGGAAATTCAATTATTTAAAATAATTTGAATAAAATTCTTCGCTAGAAATCAATTATTTTCTTTCTTGAGAATTCAATTATTTTCAAAAATTTTAATAAAATACTTTATAAATTTAAAAAATTATAATAAAATCGGTCATAGAATACAATTTATTATTTTCGTAAACTACCACATTTTTTCTAGAAATACAATTGTCACAAAATGTTTGTAAAACTCTTTGACACAATTCAATTATTTAAGAAATTTTAATAAAAGTCTTCCCAAGAATTCAATTTTTTTCAAAAATAAACATTTTCACAGGAATTCAATTATTTAAAAAAATTTTTTTAAAATTCTTTGTCAGATTTCAATTATTGTCAATTTTTTAATGAATTCTGAAAAATTTAATTATTTAAAAAAATTGGAATAAAATTCTTTACAAAGAAATTAATTATTTTCATAAATAATAATATTTTTCTCTGGAATTCAATTATTTTCAGAAATAAAGTTCTTCATAGGAATTCAATTCTTTAAAAATATTTTTAATAAAATTCGTTTCCAGAATTCAATTATTTTCATAAATAACAAAACTTTTAATGATTAAATATGTCTTTAAAAAAGGAGTTATTAAGGACGTTTCAGGACATTTTTTCAAAATTCAGGACATTTCCAGGAATTCCAGAACTTCAAGGACTAGTAGACACCCTAGTTTTTTATTAAAAGTACTGAAAAAAGTTAAATTTTTAGAATTCATAAAAAAATTCTGAATCTTAGTGTTTTTTTCACATAAACTATGAAATTATCACAAATTATAATATAAATACTTTATTTTTTTTAATTTCAGACAATAATTTTTTTTAAAATAACTTAAATCTTGATTTAATTTCAATTTTCAAATTTTATAAAATTTAAATTTTGAATTAATTTAATTTTTGAAATTTTAAAGAACTTCAATTTTTGAAAAATTTTACTGATTTAAGGGGACACCTAAATCACCTGAAAACAATGCAAAAAGAGTCAACTTTCGGTACACTTTTCTCGAAAACTATTATTTTAATTGCGTTCGCCCTTTTTTCATTCGATTACAAATATAATCAATTATATGAATAAGAAGTAATACGACGTTATCTTCAATAGAAACTTTTTTATGAATATATATACCCAAAGCAAAATAAAAATCCCATTTTCTCTTATTCATTGACTCATATTTCCGTTTGTACAACTCAAAATGATGTTAAACTTCTTATTCGTATTCTTGGAACCTTACTGAACAAAGTAAAAAAAAATTACAAATCGGTTTAGTAGATTCGGAGAAAAGTGTACCGAAAGTTTAAAAAATTGGAAAAAAACAATTTTTACAGGAGACACGAAAAAAGAAAAAATACTAAAAACTCATGGTATTCAGAATCTTGTAATCAGATTTTTTCTACTCTTCAGAAAAGGTTTTAAAAAGTCTTGTTCTATTCCTAATTGAGTATACATTTAGAAAATCAAATTTAAAAAAATCGATTTTTTTGTCATTTTTCCACTTAGGTGTTCCCTTAAAATTTTGTAAAATAAGTTAAATTTGTCAATATATATTTCATTAATTATTAAAAATAATGGATTTAAGGAAATATCGAAATTTTCATTTCTAAAAAAAGAAAATATGAATTGTAACGCGAATTTCTCTGGTTCTTTAAGGAAATTATTCACATAAGAGTTCAAATTAATTCAATTTATTCAATTAAAATAACAAAATTATGTTTAAAAAAAAATTTATAAATTGAATGTTCCTCTGGGATTAATCATTATGACCTTCTTCCCTATGTACGGACGTCCATTTCCTGAAACAGAGTATATTTTTATTTGTTAAATATAATTAAACAATATTTCCATTATTAACTATATAAACTACAACAATTCTGTATTTTCTTATTTTTCTGTCTCTCACACGCTTAAGTTAGTCTTTTGTGTAAATTTCTGTTCTTTGTTAAATTTTAATTTGCATAATTTCTTTTTTAACAAAATTGAAAGCTTTTTTTGGAAATAAAAAAAATAATTTTTAGAAATTCGATTTGTCACATTTATTTTTCAAGTTATTAAAAAAATCTTATAATTTGTAGAAATGATGTTTAACACCCCTAGAATTTATTTTTGAGAATTATTATTCAAACTTTTTTAATTTAACTTAGAATTCCAGGGCTCCAACCAGTAAAAGTATTTATAAATACGGACTTTACGGACTACAAAACATGCAGATATCGATAATGATCGATTTATTTATAATTTATAATAATCACAGATGATCGAGTGATAAAATAATTGTCAATTCAATTTTTATTTACCACAATTTTTAACTAAAATTTTTATTTAAATTGATTATTTTTATTAATTTTTGGAAAGGTTCTTTGATAGTTTTCAAATCCATTTGTTTACAATATTTAACTTTGCGAAATTTCAATTATTCGTCAATTCTTCAATTATATATATATTAGAAAAAATAAAAATTGTAAAGATATAAAAAAACTCTATTAAACTTTTTCAAAAAAATTAATTTCAAAATTCAAGGTAATGCTTTCAATATTCAATTAATATCTAAAATTTTAACTAAAATTCACTTTTATATCAATTTTTGTTTAAAAATTCTACTAGAATTCAATTATTTAAATACAAAAATAAATAGTTTATTGAATATTTGAATGTTTCTTAAAATTCAATTCCCGTAAAGAATTTTATCAACAAATTTTTAAATAATTGAATTCTTTCGACAAATTGTAATAAAATTTTTAACAAAAATTACATTTTTCGATAAATTCGATTAAAATTCTATTAAAAGTATAATTGAAATTCTGCAATGAGCTTTATTATTTATAAAAATAATTGAATGTCAAAGAAGAATTTTATTATTTTTGAACAACATTTAATTTTTGCAAAGAATATTTTTACTTTTAAAAATAATTGGATTTCTGCAATAATTTGTAAGATTTCCAAAACTAAATTTTTTTTCGTGTTTTTGACTAAAGTTCTACTATACATGCATTATTTTTAATAATTTTTGAAAAAGATCTTTTAGAATTTTCAAATTCATTTGTTTACAATTCAATTTTACAAAATTTTGATTTTATTATTTATTATTATTATTTGAATTACCTCTATTAAAATTCAATTTTTTTCCTTTTTTTCTTCCTTTTCTTCGCCCCTCTCCGTCACCTGTCTCCTTTCTTTCCTCTTCATTCTTCCTTCCATTTCTTTCCCTTTCTTTCGTACTTCCTCTGCTCCTCGATCGACTGTCCCTCTTCTGTTCCTTATCCTTATCTCCTTTCCTATTTCTATTTTCTCTCCTTGTCCCTTCTTTTTTATTTGGATCGTTTCCATCATTCACGATCTGAAAAAATATTTAAATTTAGTTGGACAAAATTATAAGACTAGTGTTGCCGCGATAATGTCGAGAGACGAGACGAAACGAGAAAATAATTACACGAAATAAGACAAAACAGTGTTTTTTAAATATCGTTAAGTCGATACGAGACGAGAGAGTAGTCACTAGGACGAGAAAACGTGATTTCCATGCATTTTTAACGTACGAGACAAGACAAGATGATAATGCATAGGATTCTTGACGTTCGAGGCGAGTCGAGAAATCGCCTTAAAATTACGAGACCAGACGAGATTGATAGAATTCTCGCCTGGTCTCGTATCGCAGCAACACTACGTAAGATTGATATCTTGTAGTCTCCAGCTGAATCCAGAATAAGAGAGAGTATGCACCGATGCGATGTTAATGGTTTTCGCTATACTAAAGCATGCTGCAATATACCTATAGCTATAAACATTGGTGTGCACCCTCTATCATTCTCGACTCACTTCCTGTCGTCTACTATCTGAAATGGCATTTTCACTCATATCGAAGCCTTTTGTCGTCCTGTTACTTAATAAACCAGTCAAATTAGCATTTTTAGACATTTTATCTCAGGACCGGGATTTTTTTTTAAACCCTTCATTTTGGGGTCTAAATAAAGCGCCAAAATTTGGTATATTTAACTCCGTCGGGAAAGCCAAGAATTTTTGCAAAATCCTCAAAAAGGGTCAACTTTGAGAGATTGAATCTCTAAAACTATTACAGCTATATTATTTTTCTTTGTCGTTAACTGTCAGGAATTTAGTCAGCTTTAAGTGCTCTGTTGGTCGTTTAAAAAAATCATTATTTTAGAAGTAGTTTAAAAAAATGAAAAATAGCGAATTTTGGCCAAAATAACGAAAAAAACGGGAAAGCGGTTATTTTCAAGAAACTGATTTTTGCACCTATTTTGAAAAAATTTTTTGCCTTACCAACGGAGATCGAGGTACCAAATGTAGGCACTTTATTTTGACACTAAAATAAAGGTTTTAAGCAAAAAAATTGCGGTCCTAAGATAAGATACGTCAACTTTTTCGACTACTTTGACTGGACTATAATGTTTTTCGCAATGTTTGATCTAAATCTTACTTTAAATGCTGCCGCTCTCGCTATTTTACTATTGCCGCCACTCCGTCCTCGTCCGTGACGTATTCTTTTCACCTATAATTTTTTGTTTATAATCAGCTGCTAATTAAGGCTGCGGTTGCACCTCTGCAGGCAGCCTGCCTGCCTGCAGGTTGTCATGGTAACGGACAAGAGTAAGAGAGTTAGTGACTTCAAACTTCTCCCTTACTCTCGTTGCTCCTGCCTGCGCAGGCAGGCAGCCTGCAGAGGTGTAACCGCAGCTTAACAGTTAAAAAATCCTTTAAAGTATAAAAAATTATTATAAACAATTTTTTACATCTTCCTCTATTAAATTATCACATACGGCTACACGGTTTCTTTTATAAGGAAAGGATATTATATATTATATTATATATATTATATATTGCATTAGAATCAACAAAAAAGTTCAAATGAAGCTATTTTCTAGAATTCTTTTACGATTCCTATGAATTATATTGATTTTCGGATTAAAAAAATGGTAAAAATTAATATTTTAAAATAATTCCAGTCTTCACAGTCTGTCCCCTATTTCCCTACAAGTCCCCTTTTTTAATTTTGGCCCCTAAACGTACCCTATTTTGAAAAGTTCCCCTAAATTTCCCGTATTTTTTCTTTTTTTCTTTAATTGGAAACTTTCTCAGTAAAAAAAAACTAATTCAAATGAATTGAAACGAATTAACATTTTTGGTAGGGTCCAATTCGTATTTGTCACAAAGCGGGATTCACTCAAGCTCTTTGTATATTCAATTGAATTTAATTCAATATGTACCAATTTGTCCAAACGAATTCGCATTCGAAAGAAATGGCCAAGGAATGCATTGAATTCGTGCTAACGAATTGAAAAAAAATTAAAGGCTCAAAACTTGTCCAGTGAATTGGTACGGATAGAAGGTTCGGAAGTTCAATACAGTTTCACGAATTCAGGAAGATTGCGTCATGGCTCCAATTCGTATTTGTCACAAAGCGGGATTCCCGAAAGCTCTTTGTGAATTCTTTTTAATTCATTTCAATTAGTTTTTGTTTACTGGGTTTGTTTTGAAAGTTTCAAATCTTGAAATTTATGTTTATTTAATTCATGTGTTTAAAAAACTCTTTGTTTAATAATTAAACTGAAAACAAAATTTTATAAAAATTTAAATTAACAAAAAAAAAATTTCTGTAAGAATAAATATTTTGAATTTATGTTTGAACGACTAGTTAAAAGTAAATTGATATACAAAACCTTCAAAACAATTTTCTATTTCTGCCAAGAATGAATTTTTTAATATTATTTAATTATTACAAAAGTTTAAATGCTATCTTGATAAATAACAAAATTCTTCACAGAAATTCAATAATTTTTAGGAATTTTAATAAAATTCTTTACAAAATTCAATTATTTTCATAAGTTACAATATTCATCCCAAGTATTCAATTATTTTCAAAATTAATAAAATTCTTCGAAGAAATTCTATTATTTTTAAAAATTATCACGAATATCTCGTAAAGAATTCAATTACCTTCACAAATAGCAAATATTTTCGCCAAAAATTTAATTACTTTTAATTTATGAAAATCTTTGCAAAAGTTCAATTACTTTTAACCAAAGATTTTTTCAATTCAATAATTTTCAATATTTACTACTTTTATAAAATTATCAACAGATTTAATTCTAGAAAAAACTTTTTGATATAATTCTACGAAATGATTCAATTATTTTCATAAATAATAAAATTTCATTTACGAATTTAATTATTTTCATCGTAGAATTTCAAATATTTTTAATACAATTTGAAATAAATTCCTTGAAAAATACAAATAATTATTAAAAATTTTATTAAAACTTGAGGAAAGAATTCTATTTTATGAAACATTAATTTATTTAATAAAACTATAAAATTCGTTGCAATAATTCAAATATTTTCATAAATAACATTTAATTCGTCGCAAAAAATCAATTATTTTCTAAAATTTTAATAAAAATTTTGACAAAATTTAAATTATTTTCAAAATTAATTCAAAATTAGTTTCAATTTTTAAAATTTTAACGCAATTTTTTGAAAAAAATTCAATTATTTTGAAATTTTTTTTGAAAATTCTCGTCAACATTTGAATTATCTTTTTAAATAGCGAAATTCTTCATCAAAATTCAATCATATTCAGAAATTTTTAAATAATTTATTGCAAACTTAAATTACTTTCATAAATTACGATATTCAGTATAAAAATTCAATTATTTTAAAAATTTAATAAAATTTATTTATTTTAAAAAATTTTAATAAAATTAAAGGCAAAATTTCAATTATTTTCCTAAATAATAGTAATCTTCACAAGAATTCAATTATTTTCAACAGTAATAAAATTCAATTATTAAAAAATTTAATAAAATTCTTGTCAAAATTTTAATAATTTTCAAAAAATTTTCTTAGTTTAATGATTTTCAATATTCTACACTATTTTTATTAAATTTTTCTGAAAGAATTCAATTATGAAACAAAAATTTTGATAAAATTCTAAACGAACATTCAAAAAAATAAAAAATTCCACAGGAATTCGATTATTTTTAAAAAATTTAATAAAATTCTTCAAAAAGTTTTCAATTATTTTCAAAAGTTGTTAATTTTATCTAACAATTCTGTAGAATTAATTTTTTTTTGAAAAAGTTTAATTAAATAATAATAATAATTGATGTTATTGATTTTAAGTAGAATTTCAGTTATAAATTCTAGAAAATGTTAATTGAAATGATAGAAATAATTTTGAAGAAATTCAGTAACAATATTCTTATAATAATAAAATAATGATTTTGTCAGTCGGTCATCTTTATGTTTTATAGTAATATTCTGATGAGTTGTTCAATTTGAAAAGGTTTGAATTTGAAATCTTCGAACATCTTAATTCCAATGAAAAAAAATGAATAAATATTTATTTTAAATAAAAATATTGATGGTTTCGAATATTTTTACTTTTTAATAAATTTGTAAATAAATTTAATAGAACACTTTTTGAGTATCTACTAATTTTTAGAGTGAATCAAAATATTCTTTAGGGTCAGGGAAAAATTGGAAGTTATGTTTGGAAATCAAGGAAAAGTCAGAGAAAAAAATTAAATTTTTGTGGCAACCCTGTATAAATAAATAATAATTTTATCTTTATTTAACCAATTTTTATGGTCCCCTAAAAGTCCCCTATTTTTTCATTTTCAGTCCCCTATTTTCCCCTAAAATACTTTTTAGAGGCACTGTGAAGCCTGTAATTCTAGTTCCGACGATAGCCACATGTATAACGAAGATTTTTGTAAAAAAAAATTTAGAATCGGTCTAGAAGTTTCCGAGAAAAACTTCGAGTGTTTTTGAGAAAAAAGCGTTTAAAATGATTAAATTCTTACTTCATCGGTTCGTTGACTTTCTGGCGGCAATGTACTGGTGGTAGGTTTTGGTGACACCTATAAAAAACAAATTTTTGATTTATTTTTTGACCCTACAATAATTTTGATTAACTACGAAAATAAATACATAAACAGGGTTCGAACCAGTGAAATTATTTAAAAATATGGACTTTACAGGCTGAAAATGAAAAATTACGGACCAATTATTAAGTGAAATTATTTAAAAATACGGACGTTACAGGCTAAAAATGAAAAATTACGGACCAATTATTAAGTAAAATTATTTAAAAATACGGCCTTTACAGGCTGAAAATGAAAAATTACGGACCAATTATTAATAATAAAAAATATACAGTCCAAGTCAAATAGGAAAAAATTTCATTTCAAACTATAAATTAAACTTTTCAATAACTATAAAACATTAAAAAAATCACTCACAGTTACAATAATTTATAATTTTTCCAAAATTTAATTTTTTTAACTAAAATTCTTCTTTTCATCTATTACTTATAACTATTTTTGTAAAATTTCTTTGAGAATTTTAAATTTATTTGTTTGCAATATTCAATTTTATAAAATTAAATTGTTTGGATATTTTTCAAAGAAAGAAAAAAATTTTTTTTAAATGATTACTACAGTAGAATTCTAATTATCCGGATCAATTGGGACCAGACCCGATACGGAGAAGCGAAAATCCGGATAATCAAAATGAGCATAAGATTTATATATTTTGAGTAATAAGATTTCAATCTGCTATTTAAAACGCTGCTGCAAAAAACCATTTAAACATTGACGCCTCAAGTTATTTATTTTGAGTCCGGATTATTGGAATTCTACTGTACTCTGAAGTTTCACTTTCGAGCTTCTTATAAAGGTCGACTCGGCTCACCCTCAAACTGATTAGGCTCGGCTTGAAAAACGAAAAGCTCAAAAATAGTCAGTCGAGCTTTTTGCACACCTCTTGTAATTATTTTCAATAATGCAGTGTGTTAAACACACTGTTACACTAATAAAGTTCATCTAAAAGGTTTTTGAAATCCTTTCACTTTCAATTTAATTTTACGAAATTTCAATTAATCATATAATTGTAAAATTATTCGCTCAATAATTCTTAAGTAGAAATCTTATGAATATTCTTTAAACAAAACATTACATATTTCTGCATCTTAATATTTTTGTAGAAAACTTTCAATTTTTATAAGGAAAATGATTTCTATTTTTCAATTACAATTATTGTTTTAATACAATTGATAATTTTTTAAAAAGAGAGGAAATAATGTTCTTAAATTCTATTGGTCAATTACAATAAAATTTTTTAACAAACTAATTTTTATTATAATTCTAATAAAAAAAAATTTAATTTTAAATTTTCTGTAAACATTAAAATATTATTTATATAAAACATGTTTATTTGTGTATTATTTTTATACTCACATTTTGATCCGTCGAGCTCATGATTGATTTCAGAGCACCCAAAAACAGCGCTGCCAGTTTGAATCTGTTAAAAAATCTAATTATTAAAATAATAAGAATAAAAGAAAAGTAATGTGAACGATTAAAAATTAAGTTTAAGCTAAAAGCCAAATAAGCTTTGACCATCTCTCTCAGACATTCCGGGAGAAATGAAAATATTTTATTTTTCGTTACTTTAAAGTTGAGATTTCAATGATTAATCATTAATAAAAGATTACACAAAAATCGCTTTTTTGTCATTTGTACCGTGCTTTAAAAAACTATGAACATCTCCCCCCGGACTTTATTCAATTTTACGACATTTCAATTATTCCTGAATTCTTCAATACAAATTAGAAAATAAAACTTTAAATAGGTAATATAAAAAGAATTCGATGTTAATTGAATTCTTTTTTATATACCTATTTAAAGTTTTTATTTTCTTCTCCAAAAAAATTAATTTCAAAATCCAATTATTTGTAAAAATTCACGCTATATTACTTTTAATATTCAATTATTATTTAATCAATTTTTATTAGAATTCAATTATTTAAAAACAAAAATAATAATAATTGACTTATTGAATATTTCTTAAAATTAAATTCTCATAAAGAATTACATTTTTCAAAGAATTCGATTAAAATTGTATTAAAATTAATTGAAATTCCTTGATGAGTTTTATTATTTATGAAAATAACTGAATTCCTAAAATAATTTTATTATTTGCGAAATAATTAAGGGGTTGGGTGCTATAAAGGGATACCCTCAATGTTAAGATGAGAAATGGCACTTATTGTCTTATAACATCCAGCATTCAATTTTATTGAATTCAGTAAAAATTGTATTATTCATGAAAATAAAAAATTTGAATTATTGCGAAGAAATTTATAAATAATTAAATTAGTGTAAAATATTTATTATTTATGAAAATAATTAAAACTTTTTTAAACAATTACATTCTTTTGGAAGAATTTTATTAAAATAGTAGATATTGAAAATCATTTTAATGAGGAAACTTTTTGAAAATAATTGGAATTTTGCCAAGAATTTTAATAAAATTTTTGAAAGTAATAGCGTTTTGAAGAATTTTATTATTTATAAAGATAATTGAAATTTGACAATTTAAAAAAATTTTGAATATAATTAATTTTTGCGAAGAATTTTATGACTTTTAAAAACTTTGTTTACAATTTAAAATTTTACAAAATTTAAATTTGAATGAATTTAATTTGAAACTTTAAACAACTTAAATTTTTGAAAAATTTCACTAATTCAAATTCTTCAGAAATTAGTTTAATTTAATTTTTTTAATTGGGGGGGGGTCTGTACTAAACGTGATACAATGTATTTTTACATGTGAAATTGCATGAAAAGCTTTTTTAAAATAAAAAATAACATAAACTTAATTGTTAAAAGAAAACTTTCCTTACGTTTATAGAGAAATTTTAATATTTTGTTTAACCCTGGATAACACACCTCTTTTTTAGACCATTTTTCAAAGCTCAACCAATTTTAAACTGCTCATCTCAAACTAAGATTTTCTTAAATATAGTTTAAAGTCTTGTAGAATAAGTCTGTATACTTGAAAATCCTTATTAAAAATATTAAAAAAAAGATAAAAAGCTTTTCGTAAAAATGCGTGGGGTCAAAAAGATCCTCATATGTTCGCCGCAGGTTAAAAAAAGATCTTTTTAAATTGCTATAATAAGAAAATAAGCTTTGCAGTTAAATTCAAAATTTAAAAAAAAATCTTAAGTTTAAAAAGGATTAAGTTTAGCCACCTTCTAATTTATTTATTAAAAAAATTGTGATTAAAAAAATAATTATTTATTTATTATTTTATGCAGAATGTATACAAGATAATAAAGGAAACTAATTTCTGAAAACAAACTTTTATTATGTAATAGAAACAAAGATTTCTGTTTAAAAAAAAGTTTTTCTTCAACCTATAATTAAATACAAATATCTCTTATTGGAATAAAAATTATAGAAAAAGTTTCTCAAAATGAAAAACAATTTCTTTATATTAAAAAATTTTTTTTTGTTTAAAAAATAATTAAATTATTTGTTATTTTATTCGAAATGCATGAATTCCAAAAAAAAATTAAATTACATTAAGATACTAAGTTTAAGTCCACAATGTTGATCAACGAAAATAAATTTTCAATAAACTTCATTAATAAAAAATATTGCAACTATATCGCAAGAAAAGTTTATTAAAAAAAGGTAGTAAAATGCAAAAGAAAAAAGTAATAAAATGTTAAAATATTTCACCTTTTAAAGCGCTGTTTATCCGTACTAATTTCGCAGCACTGCGCACGACTACAAATGATTAACTGAACGACGACTAAACAGCGAAGATTGTATTAGAAGCGTTAGAAGATGCCCAAAACACTAACAATATGGAAGGGGAGGGTAGACCTGTTGTAACATGGGCGGCACGCGCCACAAAAAATGCACACAAGTGGCTGAAGTGCCCTAATGGGAAATCCACACTACGATCTAAGATGCGTATAAGCGGGACGCTTTTCGTTACGCTCTTATGTATATTGATATAGTAAAATATAGGAAGTACCACGAAAAAACGTCCTGCCATACATGAGATAGAAAAGTACAGAGAAATATTTGTATTTTTTCTATCTCATTCATCACGTTCTCGCGACGCGTTTTCAGAAAAAGTTTTGTTGTCAGTTGATGAACGCGAGCGGCCCCCACTCTCACGGCAAACTTGCACCTTCCTAGACCACACACACACTATCATACGTGAGAGTGGGAGCCGTTTGCGTTCGCCGTCTAGCCCACCGCTGATTTCATTATTCCAACGGGAGCTTCTTCGGATTGCGTTACTACCGTAAATATTGAGAAAAACTAAAATTATTGTGCTTTTAATCCTGTGAGTGAATTTTTTGTATTAAGAAGATACTCTGCAGTCGAGGAATCAAAAGACAATTGTTGAAAAGCAACTGCTTCATCGAAAGGTTGGTATACTTTTTCATCTGTGCGAATGATGCGCGCATAAAGTTTCTCGTTTTTTTTTCTTTTTTGATAATTTGTTACCTTCTTCGGTTTTATAACTTTTAATTTTGCAGGCTTCGCACTCATCTACTAATATCTACTATTTACTACTTTTTTGCGTTATGCTAATATTTAGGAACTTCTTTTAGATTTCAGCAACTTTTAGTATATTAAGCAAAAAAGGAACAAAGGCAGCTATTTGTTTACGGTGATTTTTGTGACCCAAGTGGAGGTCGAGGGCGCCATGGTCTCGGCAACCTCCACTCGTGTCACAAAGATCACTGTAAACAAATTAGGTTGCCTTTGTTTCCAGGTTACTTACGTGTTACTTACCCCCCCCCCCCTTTGTAAGATATTTTACATACATTAGCGTCATTTTTTTATTGTTCGTAAGATCTGGCAGACCCCCCTCACCCATTTAAGGGGAAGGGGGGTCTAGCTATTGATTACTTTCATTAGAAAAATGGCGCTAATGTATGTAAAAAATCTTACGATTGGGGAAGGAGTGGGTCTAAAAACCTAAAATGTTTGCGTAATACTTGAAAGGCCCCAAAGCAAAAAAATATTCCCCAAAATAATAATCATATTGTTTAAAAACGATTCAATTATTTTCATAAATAATAAAATCTCCACAGAAATTCAATTATCCACAATTTTTGAGAAATTAATTTCTTTTGGAAAACTTTAATATAATTTTTCGCAAAGTATAATTTTCTTAAAAATTTAATTTTCATTCCTCGAAAAAATCAATTTAAAAAAAAAATGTTCTTTTAAAATTCATATGAAGAATTCAATTTTTTCTTAATTCAATGATTTTCAATATCTACCATTATTTTAGTAAAATTTTCCAAAAGAATTTAATTATTAAAAAAAAATTGATATAATCCTACTCAAATATTTCATTATTTTCAAAAATAATAAAATTGCACAGAAATTCAATATATTATTTAAAAATTTTTATAAATTTCTTTACAATAATTCAAATATTTTTATAAATAGGGGAGACTGGGGCGAAAGGTCAAACTGTCAAAACAGTTAAAATTCATTATCTTTCGAACAGAAATAGTTAGAGCATTGCAATTTTGATTATAGAAGGGTGTTATCACTCTAAATAAATGTCCTGAATAATGTGACATTCTGTTATTTTGTGGTGTGGTTCATATTTACAGGCCTCGGATATTATAAGTTTTCGTCTGTCAGATTCAAAAAATGCGATTTTATTCGACTTCTTTTCAAAAATTACGACTTTTTCGACTTTTCTTCCAAATATTGCAATAATTTTTAGTATAAAATGCAATTTATTTCGATATTTAAATAGTTTAAAAAATAACTACAGACAATGTTCAAAAATTATTGTTTAATAATTTTTCTAATAAATTTCCGAAAATTAAAAATAATTTATCTTTTTCAAAGTGTTTTATAAATATTTTTAAAAATCAAATTTTATAAAGAATTTCATTGCTAATTTTGTGAATAATTGAAATTGAATACAATTTTATTTGAATTTCTCGGAAGATTTAAATATTTTCATAAAATTCAATTATTCCTTATATTTTAATCATTTCTTCGAAACAATACAACTATTTTTATAAATCCTAAATAATTTTCAAAATTTACAATAAAAAAGTTTTAATAATTTAAATTTTGTACAATTTAATTGAAAATAATTGATTTTTAAAAAATTTTAATAAAAAATCTTCAAAGTGTAAATTTAAAAATGGTATTAATGAAAAATTAGCTTCTAACAATTATTATAAATTTCAAAAAATTCAAATATCTACTTACAAAAAATAATATTAAAATTTTTTACAATTTTTTAACATTTTAACAACATATAACAGTAATGTTAAATTTTTTTATCAAAATTCTTGGAAAAATTATTTTTTTGTAAATTATAGAAAAATTCTATTAAGAAATATTTTACTTTTTTAGATTTATTAAATTTTGGAGATATCACATTTATATTAATAATTAAAATTCTTTAAAATTCAATTATTTTTTTGGCCACGAGCTGCCACAGTTTTACTCTTCAAATTACATGATACAGCTGATTAGTCAGCGGAAGAAAATGAGTTTGCTATTTATGGATAGCTAATTTTTAGTTTACAGCTAATAATTAGCTGTTTTAGCAAAACAATTTAGCTATTTTAGCTAATTATTAGCTGCATTAGCTAACAATAATTGCTATCCATATAATAGCAATTAAGGTTAGCTAAGGTAGCTAAAAATTAGCTGAAATAGCTAACTATTTTTCTCCGTGTGAAAATTTTCAATTGTATATAATTAAAAAATTGTCTTTCATAAATTATTTTTAAAATATTTTTGAAAAATTAATTTTAAGAATTTTTTTATTATAATTTTTTGAAAATTAATTAATAACTTAAAAAAACCTGGACAGTTAGAATCATTATAAAAAACCGAATTTTTGTATTTAAATGGATTTTCTAAGAACTTTAGGAAAATTATTAAAAATAATTGTTTTCGAGAAGAAGTTTGATTAAAAATGTAGAAAATAATTGAATTTTAAGAGAATTAATGTTGTTATTTTTAGAAGTTAAAATTTCAGAAAGATTTTAAATAGGATTTTTGAAATTTTATTCTTATTCAAAACAAACAAGAAGTATTTAAATATTTAGTAGTAGTTTTTTTTACTAATTATTAGTACCTATTATTAAAAAATGTTACTAATTCAAATTAGTAAACGAATCCACACTAATTTAGATTTAGAGAGTGCAGACATTATCCTAATGTTTTATAATAAAAATTATCAAGGGATAAAATCATTATTTATATTTCAAGAATATTATTACTGTAACTACTTCGAAATTATTTTCAACATTTTAATTCATGTATTATCTTTTAGAATTTTTAACTGAAATTCCTCTTTAAATAAATTATTTTTTATAATTTTGAAAACAGTTTTTTTGAGAGTTTCTAAATCCAATTTTGTTTGAAATTCAATTTTTCGAAATTTTGATTATTCGGAAATTCTTCAATTAAAGTATATTAGAAATTTAGAGATTAACCCGGGCGGAAAAGACGGACGCAGGGCTGAGTTTCGATTTTTGTGAGACTTTTTCGACTTTTGGAAAAATGCGGAC